>NW_025533719.1:300000-457500 GCF_020615455.1 Coregonus clupeaformis
CCCCATAGAGATAGATATGGTAGAGGACACCCCATAGAGATAGATATGGTAGAGGACACCCCATAGAGATAGATACGGTAGAGGACACCCCATAGAGATAGATATGGTAGAGGACACCCCATAGAGATAGATATGGTAGAGGACACCCCATAGAGATAGATATGGTAGAGGACACCCCATAGAGATAGATATGGTAGAGGACACGCCATAGAGATAGATACGGTATAGATATGGTCTTCCACCCCATAGACGTGCGAGAGGTGGAACTAAAGGCAAAATCTAAACAGAAATTAGAGCACAAGGAAAGAGAACGTGAGGAGAGATTGGAGCAACACAAGGAAAGGGAAAGAGAACGTGAGGAGAGATTGGAGCAGCACAAGGAAAGGGAAAGAGAATGTGAGTAGAGATTGGAGCAACACAAGGAAAGGGAAAGAGAAAGTGAGTAGAGATTGGAGCAACACAAGGAAAGGGAAAGAGAACGTGAGGAGAGATTGGAGCAACACAAGGAATTTGTGCTATTTAAGAGTGGCTGGCCCAGTGTTTCGGTTGTCTTGATAGATGTTTGAGTTAACACCTTTAGTCCAATTTGTAAGTCGCTCTGGATAAGAGCGTCTGCTAAATGATGTAAATGTATTGGCGCGCCCTATTTTATTTGTAGAAAAACATGCCTTTGTCTGATTTTCTGTGTTTTTGGTTTGCGCCACCATTTTGGTTTGCTTCCTGTCTACGTTTTGGGTGGGTTTTTCTTTTGTTTGCCTCTTAGTGGGTCTCCTGGTGGGTCTCGTGGTGGATCTCCTGGTGGGTGTCTTGTGTTCCAGGTGTTGTTACTAGTCAACTCTCAGTGGACACACCCCCATGAGTGTCTTTCAGAACCCCTCCTAAAACCTAACCTGTTTTGTTTTTGTTTTTCTTGCTGGGGAACGTAACAAAATGGTGGCTCATTCGGGGATATTGTTTCCCATGAGTATGGTAGTCGCTCTAGTCACCTTCTCTGAAACTCTGCTGCGTCCAGATATGATTGTTCAAAATACCCTTTAGTGGTAGTTTGTCACTGACATCCACCCTGAGGGGTTATAAGATTGGTGGAATCATTTTGAAAGTTGCATAAACACACAGGCTTATAAAATTAAAATAAAGCCATGGACTTTAAGTTGGACGCATTTGTGGAAAACCCTCCATGGGAGATGCTAGTGGAAAACCCTCCATGGGAGATGCTAGTGGAAAACCCTCCATGGGAGATGCTAGTGGAAAACCCTCCATGGGAGATGCTAGTGGAAAACCCTCCATGGGAGATGCTAGTGGAAAACCCTCCATAGGAGATGCTAGTGGAAAACCCTCCATGGGAGATGCTAGTGGAAAACCCTCCATGGGAGATGCTAGTGGAAAACCCTCCATGGGAGATGCTAGTGGAAAACCCTCCATGGGAGATGCTAGTGGAAAACCCTCCATGGGAGATGCTAGTGGAAAACCCTCCATGGGAGATGCTAGTGGAAAACCCTCCATGGGAGATGCTAGTGGAAAACCCTCCATGGGAGATGCTAGTGGAAAACAAAAGGGGGGGTAGAGGACACCCCATAGAGATAGATATGGTAGAGGACACCCCGTAGAGATAGATATGGTAGAGGACACCCCATAGAGATAGATATGGTAGAGGACACCCCATAGAGATAGATATGGTAGAGGACACCCCGTAGAGATAGATATGGTAGAGGACACCCCATAGAGATAGATATGGTAGAGGACACCCCATAGAGATAGATATGGTAGAGGACACCCCATAGAGATAGATATGGTAGAGGACACCCCATAAAGATAGATATGGTAGAGGACACCCCGTAGAGATAGATATGGTAGATGACACCCCGTAGAGATAGATATGGTAGAGGACACCCCATAGAGATAGATATGGTAGAGGACACCCCATAGAGATAGATATGGTAGAGGACACCCCATAGAGATAGATATGGTAGAGGACACCCCATAGAGATAGATATGGTAGAGGACACCCCATAGAGATAGATATGATAGAGGACACCCCATAGAGATAGATATGGTAGAGGACACCCCATAGAGATAGATATGGTAGAGGACACCCCATAGAGATAGATATGGTAGAGGACACCCCATAGAGATAGATATGGTAGAGGACACCCCATAGAGATAGATATGGTAGAGGACACCCCATAGAGATAGATATGGTAGAGGACACACCATAGAGATAGATATGGTAGAGGACAACCCATAGAGATAGATATGGTAGAGGAAAACCCCATAGAGATAGATACGGTAGAGGACACCCCATAGAGATAGATATGGTAGAGGACACCCCATAGAGATAGATACGGTAGAGGACACCCCATAGAGATAGATATGGTAGAGGACACCCCATAGAGATAGATATGGTAGAGGACACCCCATAGAGATAGATATGGTAGAGGACACCCCATAGAGATAGATATGATAGAGGACACCCCATAGAGATAGATATGGTAGAGGACAACCCATAGAGATAGATATGGTAAAGGACACCCCATAGAGATAGATATGGTAGAGGACACCCCATAGAGATAGATATGGTAGAGGACACCCCATAGAGATAGATATGGTAGAGGACACCCCATAGAGATAGATATGGTAGAGGACACCCCATAGAGATAGATATGGTAGAGGACACCCCATAGAGATAGATATGGTAGAGGACACCCCATAGAGATAGATACGGTAGAGGACACCCCATAGAGATAGATATGGTAGAGGACACCCCATAGAGATAGATATGGTAGAGGACACCCCATAGAGATAGATATGGTAGAGGACACCCCATAGAGATAGATATGGTAGAGGACACGCCATAGAGATAGATACGGTATAGATATGGTCTTCCACCCCATAGACGTGCGAGAGGTGGAACTAAAGGCAAAATCTAAACAGAAATTAGAGCACAAGGAAAGAGAACGTGAGGAGAGATTGGAGCAACACAAGGAAAGGGAAAGAGAACGTGAGGAGAGATTGGAGCAGCACAAGGAAAGGGAAAGAGAATGTGAGTAGAGATTGGAGCAACACAAGGAAAGGGAAAGAGAAAGTGAGTAGAGATTGGAGCAACACAAGGAAAGGGAAAGAGAACGTGAGGAGAGATTGGAGCAACACAAGGAAAGGGAAAGAGAACGTGAGGATAGATTGGAGCAACACAAGGAATGGGAAAGAGAACGTGAGGAGAGATTGGAGCAGCACAAGGAAAGGGAAAGAGAATGTGAGGAGAGATTGGAGCAACACAAGGAAAGGGAAAGAGAACGTGAGGAGAGATTGGAGCAACACAAGGAAAGGGAAAGAGAACGTGAGGAGAGATTGGAGCAACACAAGGAAAGGGAAAGAGAACGTGAGGAGGGATTGGAGCAACACAAGGAAATGGAAAGAGAACGTGAGGAGAGATTGTCACACTCTGGCTCCAGGACTGTGTGTTAGAGCCAGGGTGTATCTCATTTGGTGGTGTTGGGGTTGGGTGAGTTTCATTTTGTTTGTGTTTAGTGGTGATTGGTCAATGACTCCCAATCGGAGGTAACGAGTGTCAGCTGTCGGCTCGTTATCTCTGATTGGGAGCCATATATATACTGTTGTGTTTCACTGTTTGTTTGTGGGTTTTTGTTCCAGTGTTCTATGTTCTGTCGGTGTCATTGCGACTGTGGACTTCACTTCATCATTTGTTTGTTGTTTTTCGTGGTTGCTTTAAGTAAATAAAGTCATCATGTTCACTCCACGCGCTGCGTATTGGTCCGCTCCTTCAGACGATCGTGACAGAAAAACCCACCATAAAAGGACCAAGCAGCGTGTCAAGCGGCAACAGGATCCACCTACACAGGATTTATATCCACCCATAAAGGATTCATGGACATGGGAGGAGATACTGGATGGTAAGGGTCCTTGGGCACAACCGGGAGAATATCGCCTCCCTCGTGAAGAGCTGGAGGCAGCTAAAGCCGAGAGGAGGCGATATGAGGAGGCAGCACGGAGGCAAGGCTGGAAGCCCGGGAGTACAACCCAAAAAAATTTTTGGGGGGGGCACATGGCTTGGGCGCCTGGGCAGCAGGAGGCTGCCACAGGGAGATGTGGAGAGAAGGCTATCGGATTACGGGAGCCATTGGCGAGTAGAGGGAGGGAAGTTGTTGTCGCACGGCATGAGAGACTGAAGTGTGTTACCAGTCCGGTCCGGCCCGTTCCTGATCCCCAGTTAAGGCCAGTGGTGTGTGTTCCCGGTACGGACCGGCCTGTTCCTGCTCCTAGCACGTATCCTACGGGGTGCGTCACCAGCCCAGCCCGGCCTGTTCCTTCAGAGCCGTCCGCCAGACCGGAGCCGCTAGAGCCTTCCGCCAGACAGAATCATACACCTGCTATGGAATCAGCAGGAGCCGACGCAGCCTATGCTGGACTGGAGGCTCGGGTTCGTGACGGGCAGGGAGCGGCTCATGCGGATGGGAGCCGCCCTGCTGGAGGTGATGACTGCAATCCGAGGCTGGGGTCCGCCTCCACCGCTAGCCGCCCAGCCAGCACCATCACCCAGCCGCGAGCAGCCAGATCCGTCAGCCAGCCATGAGCAGCCAGATCCGTCAGCCAGCCACGAGCAGCCAGATCCGTCAGCCAGCCGCGAGCAGCCAGATCCGTCAGCCAGCCATGAGCAGCCAGATCCGTCAGCCAGCCACGAGCAGCCAGATCCGTCAGTCAGCCATGAGCAGCCAGATCCGTCAGCCAGCCGCGAGCAGCCAGATCCGTCAGCCAGCCATGAGCAGCCAGATCCGTCAGCCAGCCATGAGCAGCCAGATCCGTCAGCCAGCCATGAGCAGCCAGATCCGTCAGCCAGCCATGAGCAGCCAGATCCGTCAGCCAGCCATGAGCAGCCAGATCCGTCAGCCAGCCGCGAGCAGCCAGACCCGTCAGCCAGCCACGAGCAGCCAGATCCGTCAGCCAGCCATGAGCAGCCAGATCCGTCAGCTAGCCGCGAGCAGCCAGATCCGTCAGCCAGCCATGAGCAGCCAGATCCGTCAGCCAGCCGCGAGCAGCCAGATCCGTCAGCCAGCCACGAGCAGCCAGATCCGTTAGCCAGCCATGAGCCGTCCAGCCAGGATCCGCCAGAGCCGGCCCAGCCAGGATCCGCCAGAGCCGTCCAGCCAGGATCCGCCAGAGCCGTCCAGCCAGGATCCGCCAGAGCCGTCCAGCCAGGATCCGCCAGAGCCGTCCAGCCAGGATCCGCCAGAGCCGTCCAGTCAGGATCCGCCAGAGCCGTCCAGCCAGGATCCGCCAGAGCCGTCCAGCCGGGATCCGCCAGAGCCGTCCCAGCCGGGATCCGCCAGAGCCGTCCAGCCGGGATCCGCCAGAGCCGTCCAGCCGGGATCCGCCAGAGCCGTCCAGCCGGGATCCGCCAGAGCCGTCCAGCCGGGATCCGCCAGAGCCGTCCAGCCGGGATCCGCCAGAGCCAGCCAGCCGGGATCCGCCAGAGCCGTCCCAGCCGGGATCCGCCAGAGCCGTCCAGCCGGGATCCGCCAGAGCCGTCCAGCCGGGATCCGCCAGAGCCGTCCAGCCGGGACCCGCCAGAGCCGTCCAGCCGGGACCCGCCAGTGCCGTCCAGCCGGGACCCGCCAGAGCCGTCCAGCCGGGATCCGCCAGAGCCGTCCAGCCGGGATCCGCCAGAGCCGTCCAGCGGGGATCCGCCAGAGCCGTCCAGCCGGGATCCGCCAGAGCCGTCCAGCCGGGATCCGCCAGAGCCGTCCAGCCGGGATCCGCCAGAGCCGTCCAGCCGGGATCCGCCAGAGCCGTCCAGCCGGGATCCGCCAGAACCGTCCAGCCGGGATCCGCCAGAGCCAGCCAGCCGGGATCCGCCAGAGCCGTCCAGCCGGGATCCGCCAGAGCCGTCCAGCCGGGATCCGCCAGAGCCGTCCAGCCGGGATCCGCCAGAGCCGTCCAGCCGGGATCCGCCAGAGCCGTCCAGCCGGGACCCGCCAGAGCCGTCCAGCCGGGACCCGCCAGTGCCGTCCAGCCGGGACCCGCCAGAGCCGTCCAGCCGGGGATCCGCCAGAGCCGTCCAGCCGGGATCCGCCAGAGCCGTCCAGCCGGGATCCGCCAGAGCCGTCCAGCCGGGATCCGCCAGAGCCGACCAGCCGGGAGCCACCAGAGCCGACTAGCCGGGAGCCACCAGAGCCGTCCAGCCAGTATCCGCCATTCAGCCTGGTACTGCCCCTTAGTCCGGTACTGCCCCTTAGTCCGGTACTGCCCCTTAGTCCGGTACTGCCCTTAGTCCGGTACTGCCCCTTAGTCCGGTGCTGCCCCTTAGTCCGGTGCCGCCCCTTAACCCAGTGGGGGTTTAGTTGGGGGGTGGTCATGTGGAGGAGGCTAGGGAAGCGGGTGGTGACTAAGGTGGGATGGGGACCACGACCAGGGGCAGAACCGCCACCGTGGACAGACGCCCACCCAGACCCTCCCCTAGACTGTATGCTGGTGCGCCCCGGAGTTCGCACCTTTAGGGGGTACTGTCACACTCTGGCTCCAGGACTGTGTGTTAGAGCCAGGGTGTATCTCATTTGGTGGTGTTGGGGTTGGGTGAGTTTCATTTTGTTTGTGTTTAGTGGTGATTGGTCAATGACTCCCAATCGGAGGTAACGAGTGTCAGCTGTCGGCTCGTTATCTCTGATTGGGAGCCATATATATACTGTTGTGTTTCACTGTTTGTTTGTGGGTTTTTGTTCCAGTGTTCTATGTTCTGTCGGTGTCATTGCGACTGTGGACTTCACTTCATCATTTGTTTGTTGTTTTTCGTGGTTGCTTTAAGTAAATAAAGTCATCATGTTCACTCCACGCGCTGCGTATTGGTCCGCTCCTTCAGACGATCGTGACAGAGATTGGAGCAACACAAGGAAAGGGAAAGAGAACGTGAGGAGAGATTGGAGCAACACAAGGAAAGGGAAAGAGAATGTGAGGAGAGATTGAAGCAACACAAGGAAAGGGAAAGAGAACGTGAGGAGAGATTGGAGCAACACAAGGAAATGGAAAGAGAACGGGAGGAGAGATTGGAGCAAGACAAGGAAAGGGAAAGAGAACGTGAGGAGAGATTGGAGCAACACAAGGAAAGGGAAAGAGAATGTGAGGAGAGATTGAAGCAACACAAGGAAAGGGAAAGAGAATGTGAGGAGAGATTGGAGCAACACAAGGAAAGGGAAAGAGAACGGGAGGAGAGATTGGAGCAACACAAGGAAAGGGAAAGAGAACGGGAGGAGAGATTGGAGCAACACAAGGAAAGGGAAAGAGAACGGGAGGAGAGATTGGAGCAACAGAAATTAGAGTTAGAGCACAGGGAAAGACAAGACAAGCAGCCAAACAAGAAGAAGAAGAACGTGCGTCATTCGATTGAAAGACATGGAGCTGGAAGCGTGACAATGGCAGATAGAAAGGACATATTGTCTCTCAGTGACCTAAATTGAAACGGGAAAATGAGAGAGAGAAAAAGCTGTTTCTTCTTGTGGGAGTACTCCAGCCCATTAAGTATCTGGTTGGGACTGGTGTATCCCATCAATTCTCTGGTTGGGACTGGTGTATCTCCTAAACAAGATTTTGTTTGTGTCTCTGCAGAGTGGCGATGCTGTTAAGCAGCCGGTGAAGATACTGCGAGACACTGGAGCAGCCCAGTCCTTCATGTTGGAGGGTGTTTTGCCTTTGTCTGACACGTCAGCAACTGGTTACAGGGTGTTAGTACAAGGCATGGAGATGGGTTGCATGGAAGTTCCTTTCTATAATGTGGAACTCGAATCTGATCTAATTTTGGGAAACGATTTGGCTGGAGGGAAGGTTGTGCCAAATCCTGTCATTTGTAAGGAACCCAGAGTAGAGGAACCTGATGGGTTATCAGTAAAGTACCCTAGAGTGTTCCCAGAGCAGAGAAACCTGATGGGTGATCAGTAAAGTACCCTAGACTGTTCCCAGAGCAGAGGAACCTGATGGGTGATCAGTAAAGTACCCTAGAGTGTTCCCAGCGTGTGCCGTTACACGTGCTATGCCTAAGAAACTCGCCGGGAGCAAGTCTAGTGTTGAGGAGGATGTCAGCCATCCCACCATGGTCGATCAGTCCGAGACTTTTATTGCTGATCCTGATTTTGGTAAACCTCCTGAGTTGACCTCTCCTTTTGAAAACCCCCAAAGGTCAGTGAGTTTGTAGGACCGCTGAAGGATGAGAGGGTCCCTACAGTTGACACTTCCATGTCTAGGAAACAGCCGATTGCTGATCAGAGTAATGATGTTTCCCTCTCCCCTCTTTTTCCTGAGATACGTCCAGAGGAGGAGTTTGATGAAGTTTGTGTGGCTTACTTTGACAGATGGTGTTCTAATGAGAAATTGGCGTTCTCGTGCCACTTCTGAGCAGGACGATTGGCCCAGGGTATCTCAAGTTGTCCTTCCAGTTACACTTTGACAAGAGATACTGAGGTTGGCTCACGAGGTTAGTATAGCAGGCCATCTTGGGGTCAACAAGACGTATAACCGTATCTTGCAGATCTTCTTCTGGCCTGGTCTGAAACAGGATGTTGTGGATTACTGTAACTCTTGTTGTGTTTGCCAGCGGAGGGGTAAACCGAACCAAGCTGTACCGGTTGGACCTTTGCAACCTATTCCTAGTTTTGACAAACCCTTCAGCAGGGTTCTGGTGGATTGTCTTGGTCCTTTGCTCAAAGCCAAGAGTGGTAACCAGTTTCTCTTAACCATCATGTGCACTGCCAGTCGTTTCCCTGAGGCCATACCACTGAGGAAAATCACAGCTCCCAGTATTGTTAAGGCCCTGGTGAAATTATTTTCAATGTTTGGACTTCTGCAGGTAGTGCAGTTGGACAAAGGTTTGAATTTCATGTCAAAGGTCTTCCAGTAAGTGCTACAACAGTTGGGTGTAACCCACTGCCCCTCTAGTGCCTACCACCCAGAGGCTCAAGGTGAGAGATTTCAAAAGCACCTTGACTTACTGCTTTGAGTTTGAGAAAGAAAGAAAGAAAGACTGAGATGAAGGAGACCCTCTTGTGCTGCAGCTGAATGAACTCGTGTTTGGACATCATGTCAGAGGTCCTTTGAGTTTGCAGAGAGAGGTTGTTGCAGGGCGACACCTTAAACACAAAAACTAATCTGTTGGACCATGTCAGCACTTTTCAACACAGATTACACTGCACCTGTGAGTTTGCCAGTGAGAATACGGAGAAGGCGTAAACGAAAATGAAAGTTTGGTATGTTCTAAAGGCCCAAAACCGCACTTTCGATGTGGGTGATCAAGTCCAGTTTTTTTTGCCCGATCTGGGGTCACCATTGCAGGCTCGCTTTCAGGCACTTACCCCATGTAAAAAGAAAATTGTCATCTGGATTACATCATTGTCACACCGGAGCGCAGGAAGAAAACCTGGCTGTGTCATGTCAACATGTTGAAACCATACTTTACCCACTACGATCGGGAACTGAAAGTGATGATCTGCCGTCACGTTGACTATGGTCTAATCGAGAGTATGAAGAAAGCCCATTACAGTAGAGACAGACTGCCAGCTGGACGGTTCAGTAACTCAGAGATTCTGGAAAACCTTTATCTTTTTGGCTTGTCTCTGGAGGAAGAAAAGCGACATTGTTGCACTGCTTTTAGAATATCAGGGTTTATTCTCAGATGTGCCAACCCAGACAAATGTACTAGAGCAGGACGTTGACGTTGGGGACTCGGCCCCAATCAAACAACATGCTTATTGAGTGAACCCTGAAAAGAGAGAGCAGCTCCGCAGGGAGGTATATTAGTACCTAAGGCGGATGAGTCTCTGCGGTTTTGTTTTCCGAAACTCAATGCCATAACTAAGTCGGACTCATACCATTTGCCCAGGGTTGACGATTGTGTGGGCCGTGTTGGCGCTGCTAAGTACGTTAGCAAGTTCGATCTGCTGAAAGGACATTGGCAGGTTCCTCTAACTGAGTGCACCAAAGAGTTGTCTGATTTTGTCACTCCTGATAGTTTGTTTTCCTTCCTTCATCTCCCGTTCGGGTTACGAAATGCCAGAGCCACGTTTCACGCTCATGCACATCGTGCTACGTTGCCTAGAAAATGCTGCGGCACATATTTAGATGATGTGGTCGTATTTACAGTTGAAGTCGAAAGTTTACATACACCTTAGCCAAATACATTTAAACTCAGTTTTTCACAATTACTGACATTTAATCCTAGTAAAAATTCCCTGTCTTAGGTCAGTTAGGATCACCACTTTATTTTAAGAATGTGAAATGTCAGAATAATAGTAGAGAGAATTATTTATTCCAGCTTTTATTTATTTCATCACATTCCCAGTGGGTCAGAAGTTTACATACACTCAATTAGTATTTGGTAGCATTGCCTTTAAATTGTTTAACTTGGGTCAAACGTTTCAGGTAGCCTTACACAAGCTTCCCACACTACGTTGGGTGAATTTTGGCTAACTGAGTCAGATTTGTAGGCCTCCTTGCTCGCACACGCTTTTTCAGTTCTGCCCACAAATGTTCTATAGGGTTGAGGACAGGGCTTTGTGATGGCCACTCCAATACCTTGACTTTGTTGTCCTTAAGCCATTTTGCCACAACTTTGCAAGTATGCTTGGGGTCATTGTCCATTTGGAAGACCCATTTGCGACCAAGCTTTAACGGAAGGTCTTTCACCTGTGCTTGTTGCTATCTCGTTAGTGGGAAGGTCTTTCACCTGTGCTTGTTGCTATCTCGTTAGTGGGAAGGTCTTTCACCTGTGCTTGTTGCTATCTCGTTAGTGGGAAGGTCTTTCACCTGTGCTTGTTGCTATCTCGTTAGTGGGAAGGTCTTTCACCTGTGCTTGTTGCTATCTCGTTAGTGGGAAGGTCTTTCACCTGTGCTTGTTGCTATCTCGTTAGTGGGAAGGTCTTTCACCTGTGCTTGTTGCTATCTCGTTAGTGGGAAGGTCTTTCACCTGTGCTTGTTGCTATCTCGTTAGTGGGAAGGTATTTCACCTGTGCTTGTTGCTATCTCGTTAGTGGGAAGGTCTTTCACCTGTGCTTGTTGCTATCTCGTTAGTGGGAAGGTCTTTCACCTGTGCTTGTTGCTATCTCGTTAGTGGGAAGGTCTTTCACCTGTGCTTGTTGCTATCTCGTTAGTGGGAAGGTCTTTCACCTGTGCTTGTTGCTATCTCGTTAGTGGGAAGGTGTTACACCTGTGCTTGTTGCCATCTCGTTAGTGGGGAGGTGTTTCACCTGTGCTTGTTGCCATCTCGTTAGTGGGGAGGTGTATCGATGTGGAGGGTTAACACCTTTAGTTGTCTTGGTAGATGCAGAGGGTTAACACCTTTAGTTGTCTTGATAGATGCGGAGGGTTAACACCTTTAGTTGTTTTGATAGATGTGGAGGGTTAACACCTTTAGTTGTCTTGATAGATGTGGAGGGTTAACACCTTTAGTTGTCTTGATAGATGCGGAGGGTTAACACCTTTAGTTGTTTTGATAGATGTGGAGGGTTAACACCTTTAGTTGTCTTGATAGATGTGGAGGGTTAACACCTTTAGTTGTCTTGATAGATGCGGAGGGTTAACACCTTTAGTTGTCTTGATAGATGTGGAGGGTTAACACCTTTAGTTGTCTTGATAGATGCGGAGGGTTAACACCTTTAGTTGTCTTGATAGATGCGGAGGGTTAACACCTTTAGTTGTCTTGATAGATGCAGAGGGTTAACACCTTTAGTTGTCTTGATAGATGTGGAGTGTTAACATCTTTAGTTGTCTTGATAGATGCAGAGGGTTAACACCTTCAGTTGTCTTGATAGATGCAGAGGGTTAACACCTTCAGTTGTCTCCCTATTTTATTTATAGAAAAACATTCCTTTGTCTGATCTTCCATGGTTTTGTTTTGCTCTACCATTTTGTTTTGCTCCCTGTCTTTAGGTTTGGGGTTTTTATTTTGTTTGGCTGTTAGTGAGCAAATATAGTGGGTCTCATGGTGGGTGTCTTTTAGGTTCCAGGTGTTGTTGCTAGCCAACCTCCAGTGGACACCCCATGAGTGTCTTTCAGAACCCCTCCTAGAACCCGTACCTGTTTCGTTTTGGTTGTTGGTCAGTGACTTTGTTAGTTCCCGCTTCTGTTTGAGTGAAAGTTTTAGTTTTCTTGCTGGGGAACATACGTCTGCCTAGTTGCCACTAGGGGGCATTGTGACAACTAGCTAGAACCAGTCTAATGGAGAGGTGGGGGTCACAGGAGAGAGGGAGAGACAGGAGGGAAGTTAGCACGGAAGGGAGAGAGCAGTATACAGCTAGCATACTCCCACACTATCACAGCACTATACTAAATAGATACTATGGAGCAACGGGAGTCAGAACTGGCAGGATACTTCTGGTGTGGCGCAGTGGTCTAAGGCACTGCATCGCAGTGCTAGCTGTGCCACTAGAGATCCTGGTTCGAATCCAGGCTCTGTCATAGCCGGCCGTGACCGGGAGACCCATGGGGTGGCGCACAATTGGCCCAGCGTCGTCCAGGGTAGGGGAGGGAATGGCCGGCAGGGATGTAGCTCAGTTGGTAGAGCATGGCGTTTGCAATGCCAAGGTTGTGGGTTCGATTCCCACGGGGGGCCAGTATGAAAAATAAAAAAATAATGTATGCACTCACTAACTGTAAGTCGCTCTGGATAAGAGTGTCTGCTAAATGACTAAAATGTACAAAAAATGTGTTCTGTGAAAAAAGATTAGGTGATGAACTAAGAATAAGATGTGACTAGAGCACAGCGACGCCAGATCAGTCTGGCCAAACATTACCAGACTGCTATAGCAGTAGGTTGGGCTTTGATTCCCAAAACATCAAGTACTCTGATGAAAATCAACTTCTCTGCTAAACCAAAAGCAGAGAAGTAAATGTTAAGAGATTGAACATGTCAGAAGAACAGAGGCAGAGGGACTGAAGTCTGATCTAGACAGAGGACACTCAGGTTCATTCATCAAATGTGCTAACAGGGCAGTAGCTCAGCTGATGCTAACAGGGCAGTAGCTCAGCTGATGCTAACAGGGCAGTAGCTCAGCTGATGCTAACAGGGCAGTAGCTCAGCTGATGCTAACAGGGCAGTAGCTCAGCTGATGCTAACAGGGCAGTAGCTCAGCTGATGCTAACAGGGCAGTAGCTCAGCTGATGCTAACAGGGCAGTAGCTCAGCTGATGCTAACAGGGCAGTAGCTCAGCTACCCGTTTCAGGTAGAACAGGGGATGTGTGGCAACATTTTATAGGCTCTACCTGGATGAACAATAGAACATTAAGTAATGTCCGTTAGTCACCACATCCATCGGTCTCTAGTCCACACTGAGACCCTAGTAGTACTAGTAACTCTAGACGCCTTGTTAAACTGAGACTCGGGACAGACTGTACTTCACCTGACCAGTCACCTACAGCCGCTACTGGCCCAGAGGAGGAATCTGACTAGCTCTTCATTTCACACCTACATAAGGCTAGTAACATAGGACTAGGTAACGTGTAACTAGGATACATCTGAAATGGCACCCTATTCACTATATAGTAATGTCCTACCTTTGGTCCTATGAGAGGAATAGGGTGCCATTGCAGCCTTAAATTAGAGCACTAGGCAGGTTGGTGACAGGGTAGAGGCAGGTTGGTGACCTCTAGGATGGGACAGGGCAGAGGCAGGTTGGTGACCTCTAGGATGGGACAGGGCAGAGGCAGGTTGGTGACCTCTAGGATGGGACAGGGCAGAGGCAGGTTGGTGACCTCTAGGATGGGACAGGGCAGAGGCAGGTTGGTGACCTCTAGGATGGGACAGGGCAGAGGCAGGTTGGTGACCTCTAGGATGGGACAGGGCAGAGGCAGGTTGGTGACCTCTAGGATGGGACAGGGCAGAGGCAAGTTGGTGACCTCTAGGATGAGACAGGGCAGAGGCAGGTTGGTGACCTCTAGGATGGGACAGGGCAGAGGCAGGTTGGTGACCTCTAGGATGTCACAGGGCAGAGGCAGGTTGGTGACCTCTAGGATGGGACAGGGCAGAGGCAGGTTGGTGACCTCTAGGATGGGACAGGGCAGAGCACTAGGCAGGTTGGTGACCTCTAGGATGGGACAGGGCAGAGGCAGGTTGGTGACCTCTAGGATGGGACAGGGCAGAGGCAGGTTGGTGACCTCTAGGATGGGACAGGGCAGAGGCAGGTTGGTGACCTCTAGGATGGGACAGGGCAGAGGCAGGTTGGTGACCTCTAGGATGGGACAGGGCAGAGGCAGGTTGGTGACCTCTAGGATGGGACAGGGCAGAGGCAGGTTGGTGACCTCTAGGATGGGACAGGGCAGAGGCAGGTTGGTGACCTCTAGGATGGGACAGGGCAGAGGCAGGTTGGTGACCTCTAGGATGGGACAGGGCAGAGGCAAGTTGGTGACCTCTAGGATGAGACAGGGCAGAGGCAGGTTGGTGACCTCTAGGATGGGACAGGGCAGAGGCAGGTTGGTGACCTCTAGGATGGGACAGGGCAGAGGCAGGTTGGTGACCTCTAGGATGTCACAGGGCAGAGGCAGGTTGGTGACCTCTAGGATGGGACAGGGCAGAGGCAGGTTGGTGACCTCTAGGATGGGACAGGGCAGAGGCAGGTTGGTGACCTCTAGGATGGGACAGGGCAGAGGCAGGTTGGTGACCTCTAGGATGGGACAGGGCAGAGGCAGGTTGGTGACCTCTAGGATGGGACAGGGCAGAGGCAGGTTGGTGACCTCTAGGATGGGACAGGGCAGAGGCAGGTTGGTGACCTCTAGGATGGGACAGGGCAGAGGCAAGTTGGTGACCTCTAGGATGAGACAGGGCAGAGGCAGGTTGGTGACCTCTAGGATGGGACAGGGCAGAGGCAGGTTGGTGACCTCTAGGATGTCACAGGGCAGAGGCAGGTTGGTGACCTCTAGGATGGGACAGGGCAGAGGCAGGTTGGTGACCTCTAGGATGGGACAGGGCAGAGCACTAGGCAGGTTGGTGACCTCTAGGATGGGACAGGGCAGAGGCAGGTTGGTGACCTCTAGGATGGGACAGGGCAGAGGCAGGTTGGTGACCTCTAGGATGGGACAGGGCAGAGGCAGGTTGGTGACCTCTAGGATGGGACAGGGCAGAGGCAGGTTGGTGACCTCTAGGATGGGACAGGGCAGAGGCAAGTTGGTGACCTCTAGGATGGGACAGGGCAGAGGCAAGTTGGTGACCTCTAGGATGAGACAGGGCAGAGGCAGGTTGGTGACCTCTAGGATGGGACAGGGCAGAGGCAAGTTGGTGACCTCTAGGATGAGACAGGGCAGAGGCAGGTTGGTGACCTCTAGGATGGGACAGGGCAGAGGCAGGTTGGTGACCTCTAGGATGGGACAGGGCAGAGGCAGGTTGGTGACCTCTAGGATGGGACAGGGCAGAGGCAGGTTGGTGACCTCTAGGATGGGACAGGGCAGAGCACTAGGCAGGTTGGTGACCTCTAGGATGGGACAGGGCAGAGGCAGGTTGGTGACCTCTAGGATGGGACAGGGCAGAGGCAGGTTGGTGACCTCTAGGATGGGACAGGGTAGAGGCAGGTTGGTGACCTCTAGGATGGGACAGGGCAGAGGCAGGTTGGTGACCTCTAGGATGGGACAGGGCAGAGGCAGGTTGGTGACCTCTAGGATGGGACAGGGCAGAGCACTAGGCAGGTTGGTGACCTCTAGGATGGGACAGGGCAGAGGCAGGTTGGTGACCTCTAGGATGGGACAGGGCAGAGGCAGGTTGGTGACCTCTAGGATGGGACAGGGCAGAGGCAGGTTGGTGACCTCTAGGATGGGACAGGGCAGAGGCAGGTTGGTGACCTCTAGGATGGGACAGGGCAGAGGCAAGTTGGTGACCTCTAGGATGGGACAGGGCAGAGGCAAGTTGGTGACCTCTAGGATGAGACAGGGCAGAGGCAGGTTGGTGACCTCTAGGATGGGACAGGGCAGAGGCAAGTTGGTGACCTCTAGGATGAGACAGGGCAGAGGCAAGTTGGTGACCTCTAGGATGGGACAGGGCAGAGGCAGGTTGGTGACCTCTAGGATGGGACAGGGCAGAGGCAGGTTGGTGACCTCTAGGATGGGACAGGGCAAAGGCAGGTTGGTGACCTCTAGGATGGGACAGGGCAGAGGCAAGTTGGTGACCTCTAGGATGGGACAGGGCAGAGGCAGGTTGGTGACCTCTAGGATGGGACAGGGCAGAGGCAGGTTGGTGACCTCTAGGTTGGTGACAGGGTAGAGGCAGGTTGGTGACCTCTAGGATGGGACAGGGCAGAGGCAGGTTGGTGACCTCTAGGATGGGACAGGGCAGAGGCAGGTTGGTGACCTCTAGGATGGGACAGGGCAGAGGCAGGTTGGTGACCTCTAGGATGGGACAGGGCAGAGGCAAGTTGGTGACCTCTAGGATGAGACAGGGCAGAGGCAGGTTGGTGACCTCTAGGATGGGACAGGGCAGAGGCAGGTTGGTGACCTCTAGGATGGGACAGGGCAGAGGCAGGTTGGTGACCTCTAGGATGTCACAGGGCAGAGGCAGGTTGGTGACCTCTAGGATGGGACAGGGCAGAGGCAGGTTGGTGACCTCTAGGATGGGACAGGGCAGAGGCAGGTTGGTGACCTCTAGGATGGGACAGGGCAGAGGCAGGTTGGTGACCTCTAGGATGTCACAGGGCAGAGGCAGGTTGGTGACCTCTAGGATGGGACAGGGCAGAGGCAGGTTGGTGACCTCTAGGATGGGACAGGGCAGAGGCAGGTTGGTGACCTCTAGGATGGGACAGGGCAGAGGCAGGTTGGTGACCTCTAGGATGGGACAGGGCAGAGGCAGGTTGGTGACCTCTAGGATGGGACAGGGCAGAGCACTAGGCAGGTTGGTGACCTCTAGGATGTCACAGGGCAGAGGCAGGTTGGTGACCTCTAGGATGTCACAGGGCAGAGGCAGGTTGGTGACCTCTAGGATGTCACAGGGAAGTCCCCTGACCTCTAACCCCTTACCTGCGTCTGAGAGGTCTCGTAGCGAGCTGCTGAGGGCGCCCCTCTTTAGCCCCTCCCCCATGGCGTAGGTGTCATCCAGGCTGCCGCGACCCAATTGGCCGTTCCCAGAGTCCTTCTTCAGCCCTGAGCTCTGTGATAGGCTGGGATGGACCACGCCCTTCTGCTTCTCCAGCTCCGCTAGAGGGGGACACAGAGTCAGGTTACAGCTCTGTGATAGACTCTGGGACCTGTCAGTCAGCCCTGAGCTCTGTGATAGGGTGGGACGGACCACGCCCTTCTGCTTCTCCAGCTTCATTATAGTGACATAATCAAGTCAAATTCACTTACAGAATCAAGTAACGTTAACTTATAGAATCAAATAAACTTACAGAATCAAATGAACTTATTTGGTATTTATTAGAATCCCCATTAGCCGCTGCAAAAGCATCAGCTACTCTTCCTGGGGTCCAAATGAAACACAACATAATACATAGTACAGAACATTATTAGTCAAGGACTGAAATACATACATTTAAAACATCACACATAGCCTACATATCAGTACATACACACACTATATAGGTCTAATAGATAGTACAGTGTATATTACAATACCAGATATATCAAATGGCTGTGTCTCTTCAGGCCCCTTTGTGCAGTCAGGTGTTATTTTATCTGGTTTTTAACTGGTTGTATTGTTAGCTTGAGTTACCTGGGGTGGCAGAGAGCTCCATGTAGTCATGGCTCTATTTAATACTGCTAGCTGGAGTTACCTGGGGTGGCAGAGAGCTCCATGTAGTCATGGCTCTATTTAATACTGCTATCTTGAGTTACCTGGGGTGGCAGAGAGCTCCATGTAGTCATGGCTCTATTTAATACTGCTAGCTTGAGTTACCTGGGGTGGCAGAGAGCTCCATGTAGTCATGGCTCTATTTAATACTGCTAGCTGGAGTTACCTGGGGTGGCAGAGAGCTCCATGTAGTCATGGCTCTATTTAATACTGCTAGCTTGAGTTACCTGGGGTGGCAGAGAGCTCCATGTAGTCATGGCTCTGTTTAATACTGCTAGCTGGAGTTACCTGGGGTGGCAGAGAGCTCCATGTAGTCATGGCTCTATTTAATACTGCTAGCTGGAGTTACCTGGGGTGGCAGAGAGCTCCATGTAGTCATGGCTCTATTTAATACTGCTAGCTTGAGTTACCTGGGGTGGCAGAGAGCTCCATGTAGTCATGGCTCTGTTTAATACTGCTAGCTGGAGTTACCTGGGGTGGCAGAGAGCTCCATGTAGTCATGGCTCTGTTTAATACTGCTAGCTTGAGTTACCTGGGGTGGCAGAGAGCTCCATGTAGTCATGGCTCTGTTTAATACTGCTAGCTGGAGTTACCTGGGGTGGCAGAGAGCTCCATGTAGTCATGGTTCTATTTAATACTGCTAGCTTGAGTTACCTGGGGTGGCAGAGAGCTCCATGTAGTCATGGCTCTATTTAATACTGCTAGCTGGAGTTACCTGGGGTGGCAGAGAGCTCCATGTAGTCATGGCTCTATTTAATACTGCTAGCTGGAGTTACCTGGGGTGGCAGAGAGCTCCATGTAGTCATGGCTCTATTTAATACTGCTAGCTTGAGTTACCTGGGGTGGCAGAGAGCTCCATGTAGTCATGGCTCTATTTAATACTGCTAGCTGGAGTTACCTGGGGTGGCAGAGAGCTCCATGTAGTCATGGCTCTATTTAATACTGCTAGCTTGAGTTACCTGGGGTGGCAGAGAGCTCCATGTAGTCATGGCTCTGTTTAATACTGCTAGCTTGGGTTACCTGGGGTGGCAGAGAGCTCCATGTAGTCATGGCTCTATTTAATACTGCTAGCTTGAGTTACCTGGGGTGGCAGAGAGCTCCATGTAGTCATGGCTCTATTTAATACTGCTAGCTTGAGTTACCTGGGGTGGCAGAGAGCTCCATGTAGTCATGGCTCTATTTAATACTGCTAGCTTGAGTTACCTGGGGTGGCAGAGAGCTCCATGTAGTCATGGCTCTATTTAATACTGCTAGCTGGAGTTACCTGGGGTGGCAGAGAGCTCCATGTAGTCATGGCTCTATTTAATACTGCTAGCTGGAGTTACCTGGGGTGGCAGAGAGCTCCATGTAGTCATGGCTCTATTTAATACTGCTAGCTGGAGTTACCTGGGGTGGCAGAGAGCTCCATGTAGTCATGGCTCTATTTAATACTGCTAGCTTGAGTTACCTGGGGTGGCAGAGAGCTCCATGTAGTCATGGCTCTATTTAATACTGCTAGCTTGAGTTACCTGGGGTGGCAGAGAGCTCCATGTAGTCATGGCTCTATTTAATACTGCTAGCTGGAGTTACCTGGGGTGGCAGAGAGCTCCATGTAGTCATGGCTCTATTTAATACTGCTAGCTTGAGTTACCTGGGGTGGCAGAGAGCTCCATGTAGTCATGGCTCTGTTTAATACTGCTAGCTTGGGTTACCTGGGGTGGCAGAGAGCTCCATGTAGTCATGGCTCTATTTAATACTGCTAGCTTGAGTTACCTGGGGTGGCAGAGAGCTCCATGTAGTCATGGCTCTATTTAATACTGCTAGCTGGAGTTACCTGGGGTGGCAGAGAGCTCCATGTAGTCATGGCTCTATTTAATACTGCTAGCTGGAGTTACCTGGGGTGGCAGAGAGCTCCATGTAGTCATGGCTCTATTTAATACTGCTAGCTGGAGTTACCTGGGGTGGCAGAGAGCTCCATGTAGTCATGGCTCTATTTAATACTGCTAGCTGGAGTTACCTGGGGGTGGCAGAGAGCTCCATGTAGTCATGGCTCTATTTAATACTGCTAGCTTGAGTTACCTGGGGTGGCAGAGAGCTCCATGTAGTCATGGCTCTATTTAATACTGCTAGCTGGAGTTACCTGGGGTGGCAGAGAGCTCCATGTAGTCATGGCTCTGTTTAATACTGCTAGCTGGAGTTACCTGGGGTGGCAGAGAGCTCCATGTAGTCATGGCTCTATTTAATACTGCTAGCTGGAGTTACCTGGGGTGGCAGAGAGCTCCATGTAGTCATGGCTCTATTTAATACTGCTAGCTGGAGTTACCTGGGTTGGCAGAGAGCTCCATGTAGTCATGGCTCTATTTAATACTGCTAGCTTGAGTTACCTGGGGTGGCAGAGAGCTCCATGTAGTCATGGCTCTATTTAATACTGCTAGCTGGAGTTACCTGGGGTGGCAGAGAGCTCCATGTAGTCATGGCTCTGTTTAATACTGCTGGCTTTAGTTACCTGGGGTGGCAGAGAGCTCCATGTAGTCATGGTTCTATTTAATACTTTCCCAACATCTGTTCTAAACTTGGGGACTATGAAGAGACCTCTGGTTGCATGTCTTGTGTTGTACCGATGAGTGTCCGAAATGTGTGCCAACTGCTTGAACAGACGGTTCGGTACCTTCAACACATCAATACCTCGCACAAAGACCAATAGTGATGCAGTCAAGCTCTCCTCAACTAAACCTCAAGACTGGGTTAGCACAAGGACACGCATTTTATCCTGTACTTCTTTAAGGCTTTGGCTCAGCAGGCTAACCCAGTCTTGAGTTTCAGTTTAAATCAAATGTTATTGGTCACATACACATATTTACCAGATGTTATTGTGGGTGTAGCGAAATGCTTGTGTTTCTAGCTCCAACAGCGCAGTAGTATCTAACAATTCACAAAAATACACACACTAGCTCCAACAGCGCAGTAGTATCTAACAATACACAACAATACACACACATCTAAAAGTAAAAGAATGGAATTAAGAAATATATAAATGTATATAAACGAGCATTGACTAAATACAGTAGAATAGAATACAGTAGAATAGAATACAGTAGAATAGAATACAGTATATACATATGAGATGAGTAAAGCAGTATGTAAACATTATTAAAGTGGCCAGTGATTCCATGTCTATGTATATAGGGCAGCAGCCTCTAAGGTGCAGGGTTGAGTAGCGGGGTGGTACCCGGCTAGCGATGGCTATTTAACAGTCTGATGGCCTTGAGATAGAAGCTGTTTTTCAGTCTCTCGGCCCCAGCTTTGATGCACCTGTACTGACCTCGCCTTCTGGATGATAACGGGGTGAACAGGCCGTGGCTCGGGTGGTTGATGTCCTTGATGATCTTTTTGGCCTTCCTGTGACATCGGGTGCTGTAGGTGTCCTGGAGGGCAGGCAGCGTGCCCCCGGTGATGCGTTGGGCAGACCGCACCACCCTCTGGACAGCCCTGGGGTTGCGGGATGTGCAGTTGCCGTACTAGGCGGTGATACAGCCCGACAGGATGCTCTCAATTGTGCATCTGTAAAGCCGAATTTCTTCAGCCTCTGTTGCGCCTTCTTCACCACACTGTCTGTGTGGGTGGACAATTTCAGATTGTCAGTGATGTGTACAGGAACTTGAAGCTTTCCACCTTCTCCACTGCGGTCCCGTCGATGTGGAAAGGAGCGTGCTCCCTCTGATGTTTCCTGAAGTCCAAAATCAGCTCCTTCGTTTTGTTGACGTTGAGAGAGAGGTTATTTTCCTGGCCCCACTCTGCCAGGGCCCTCACCTCCTCCCTGTAGGCGGTCTCGTCATTGTTGGTAATCAAGCCAACTACTGTTGTGTCGTCTGCAAACTTGATGATTGAGTTGGAGGCGTGCTTGGCCACGCAGTCATGGGTGAACAGGGAGTACAGGAGGGGGCTGAGCACGCACCCTTGTGGGGCCCTAGTGTTGAGGATCAGCAAAGTGGAGATGTTGTTTCCTACCTTTACCACCTGGGGGCGGCCCGTCAGGAAGTCCAGGACCCAGTTGCACAGGGCGGGCAGTAAGCAAATTGTGGGTCTAGGGTGTCAGGTAAGGTAGAGGTGATATGATCCTTAACCAGCCTCTCAAAGCACTTCATGATGACAGAAGTGATTTCTAAGGGGCGATAGTCAATTAGTTCAGTTAACTTTGCTTTCTTGGGTACAGGAACAATGGTGGACATCTTGAAGCAAGTGTGGACAGCAGACTGGGATAGGGAGAGAATTAATATGTCCGTAAACACTCCAGCCAGCTGGTCAGCGCATGTTCTGAGGACGCGGCTATGGATGCCATCTGGGCCGGCAGCCTTGCGAGGGTTAACACGCTTAAATGTCTTACTCAAGTCGGCCACAGAGAACGAGAGTCCACAGTCCTTGGGAGCGGGCCGCGTCGGTGCCACTGTGTTTTCCTCAAAGCGGGCAAAGAAGGTGTTTAGCTTGTCCGGGAGCAAGACGTCGGTGTCCGCGACGTGGCTGGTTTTCCCTTTGTAATCCGTGATTGTCTGTAGACCCTGTAGCCACATACGTCTCATGTCTGAGCCGTTGAATTGCGACTCCACTTTGTCTCTGTGCTGACGTTTTGCCTGTTTGATTGCCTTACGGATGGAATAACTACACATTCAGCCATATTCCCAGTCACCTTGCCATGGTTAAATGTGGTGGTTCACACTTTCAGTTTTGCGCAAATGCTGCCATGTATCCACGGTTTCTGGTTTGGTTAGGTTTTAATAGTCACCGTGGGAACAATTTCCTCTATACACTTCCTGATGAATTCAGTCACCGTGTCCTGTAAGTGTCAATGTTATTCTCAGAGGCAACCCGGAACATATCCCAGTCCGTGTGATCAAAACAATCTTGAAGCATGGATTCTGATTGGTCAGACCAGCGTTGAATAGACCTTAGCACGGGTACTTCCTGTTCCTGTTTCTGTCTATAGGGAGGGAGGAGCAAAATGGAGTCGTGATCTGATTTTCTGAAGGGAAGGCGGGGGAGGGCCTTGTAGGCATCATGAAAAGGCGAGTAGCAGTGATCTAGTGTTTTCCCTAAGCGAGTACTACAGTCAATGTGTTGATAGAACTTCGGTAGCGTTTTCCTCAAATTCGTTTTGTTAAAATCCCCAGCTACAATAAATGCGGCCTCAGGATATGTGGTTTCCAGTTTGCATAAAGTCCAGTGTAGTTCCTTGAGGGCTGTCGTGGTATCGGCTTGAGGGGGAATAGACACGGCTGTGACTATAACCAAAGTGAATTCTCTTGGGAAGTAATACGGTCGGCATTTGATTGTGAGGTATTCTAGGTCAGGTGAATCAAAGGACTTGAGTTTCTGTATGTTATCACAATCACACCAGTAGTTAATCATGAAGCATACACCCCCGCCTTTCTTCTTCCCGGAGAGTTCTTTATTCCTGTCTGCGTGATGAACTGAGAACCAAACTGGCTGTATGGACGGGGACAGTATATCCAGAGACATGATTCTGTGAAACAGAGTATGTTACAGGAAGGAGACCCTTGCCTTGAGCTCGTCTACTTTATTGTTCAGAGACTGAACATTAGCGAGTAATATCCTCGGATGCGGTGGATGGTGTGCCCGCCTCCTGAGTCGGACTACAAGTCCACTCCGAATACCTCTTCTCCACCGGTGGCGACTTGGAGCAGCCTCTGGGATAAGTTCAAATGCCCTGGGTGGTACGAACAAAGCATCCAATTCGGGAAATTCCTGGTCGTAATGCTGGTGAGTTACCGCCGCTCTGATATCCAAAGGTTATTTCTGGCTGTATGTAATAACACAATAAATGTTCTGGGCTAATAATGTAAGAAATAACACACAAAAAACAAAATACTGCAAAGTTGCTTAGGAGCAGAGCTGCCATGTCTGTAAGCGCCATCTTACTTTTTTCCCCAGCAGGCTAACCCAGTCTAACCCAGGCTAACCCAGTCTAACCCAGGCTAACCCAGGCTAACCCAGGCTAACCCAGGCTAACCCAGGCTAACCCAGGCTAACCCAGTCTTGAGATGCACAGGTTCAAACGCAGTGGTTTCCACTACTCACACTCTATGCGGTATTTCTCCATCTCCTGGACCTCAGCGATGGACTCTCTCAGGTCCTCAGTGAACTTCTTCCTATCCTGAAGGTTGGGAGCGTTGAAGTTGATCAAAACCTTGATATCCGCTCCGGAAACCGCCGACGTTAACCGCACACCATTGGGATAGTCTGAAAAGGGATGACATCACAAGAAAATTAACATTTAACAGAAAGTAAGTTTCAACACTCATAGGGCAGTCACAGAGGGTTTAATAATAGTTTCAGCACTCATAGGGCCACCAGAGGGTTTAATAATAGTTTCAGCACTCATAGGGCCACCAGAGGGTTTAATAATAGACACAGAAACATCACAGCAGTAGATACTTACACTGGTTCTCAAACAGCAGCACCTGCATCCCATACAGAGAGAAGGACTGTCTGAAGCTGTATGTCACAGAGGTTTTCTTCTTCTGGAAGATCTTTGTCACCTGGTGGGGGACAGATTCAGGACTCAGTCCGGTCTTGGTCACCCTTCATAAACAGACTAATGTTCCCTCTGTACATCAGAAACAACAATATGAACACGCTGTGGGTCCAAAGGACCAGGATTGAAGAGCTTCTCCTGGGTGAGAAGAGTTAGAGCAAGACAGTTCTACAGTACGTACCACCACCAGGTCATTGAAGAGGAAGATCTCTCTCTGGTGCAGACCCAGTTTCTGAGGCTTGTCGGGGTCTGGAACCTCAAAAAGTCTGCAGTAACACACCAGCCTGCGGTGGGGCAGGGACAGAACACAGCCAAGACCAATCTGGAGTGGAGAGTGAGGAAGGAGGGACAGAGAGAGACAGGGAGAGACAGATAGAGGGAGGAAAGGGTGAGGGGAGAGAGATCAAGTCATTCTTTGTAACAAGATGCAGGCCTAGAATTTCTAAGCAAACAGCTTTCTCATATAGAGCTACATTTTAATGGAATTGTCCATAACATTACCCATGTGAGAGTCTCTCTCTCACTCCCCCTCCTGCCGACCTCTGAATGCTCGCCAATGACCTGACACTTCAAATCAAATCAAATGCATTTGCCGAATAAAACAGGTGTAGACCTTACAGTGAGATGCTTACTTACAAGCCCTTAACCAACAATGCAGTTTTAAGAAAAAATAAGTGTTAAGTAAAAAATAGAAAATAGAAAAAAATTAAAAGAATAATTAAAGGCCAGCAGTAAAATAACAGTAGCGAGGCTATATACAGGGGGTACCGGTACAGAGTCAATGTGCGGGAGCACAGGTTAGTCGAGGTAATTGAGGTAATATGTATATGTGGCTAAAGTTAAAGTGACTATGCATTGATAATAAACAGAGAGTAGCAGCAGCGTAAAAGAGGCGGGGGGGCAATGCAAATAGTCCGGGTAACCATTGGATTAGCTGTTCAGGAGACTTATGTCTTGGGGGTAGAAGCTGTTAAGAAGCCTTTTGGACCTAGACTTGGCACTCTGGTACCGCTTGCCGTGCGGTACCAGAGAGAACAGTCTATGACTAGGGTGGCTGGAGTCTTTGACAATTTCTAGGGCCTTCCTCTGACACCGCATGGTATAGAGGTCCTGGATGGCAGGAAGCTTGGCCCCAGTGATGTACTGGGCCGTACGCACTACCCTCTGTAGTGCCTTGCGGTCGGAGGCCGAGCAGTTGCCATACCAGGCGGTGATGCAACCAGTCAATGGTGCAGCTGTAGAACTTTTTGAGGATCTGTGGACCCATACCAAATATTTTCAGTCACCTGAGGGGGAATAGGCTTTGTTGTGCCCTCTACATGACTGTCTTGGTGTGTTTGGACCATGATAGTTTGTTGGTGATGTGGACACCAAGGAACTTGAAGCTCTCAACCTGCTCCACCACAGCCCCATTCATGAGAATGGGGGCGTGCGCGGTCCTTTTCTTTTTCCTATAGTCCACAATAATCTCCTTTGTCTTGGTCACGTTGAGGGAGAGGTTGTTGTCCTGGCACCACACGGCCAGGTCTCTGACCTCCTCCCTATAGGCTGTCTCATCGTTGTTGGTGATCAGGCCTACCACTGTTGTGTCGTCGGCAAACTTAATGATGGTGTTGGAGTCATGCCTGGCCATGCAGTCATGGGTGAACAGGGAGTACAGGAGAGGACTGAGCACGCACCCTTGAGGGGCCCCCGTGTTGAGGATCAGTTTGGCAGATGTGTTGTTACCTACCCTTACCACCTAGGGGCGGCCTGTCAGGAAGTCCAGGATCCAGTTGCAGAGGGAGGTGTTTAGTCCCAGGGTCCTTAGCTTAGTGATGCGCTTTCAGGGCACTATGGTGTTGAGCGCTGAGCTGTAGTCGATGAATAGCATTCTCACGTAGGTGTTTCTTTTGTCCAGGTGGGAAAGGGCAGTGTGGCGTGCAATAGAGATTGATCATCTGTGGATCTGTTGGGGCAGTATGCAAATTGGAGTGGGTCTAGGGTTTCTGGGATAATGGTGTTGATGTGAACCATGACCAGCCTTTCAAAGCACTTCATGGATACTGACATGAGTGCTACAGGTCGGTAGTCATTTAGGCAGGTTACATTAGTGTACTTCCTTATAGTTAGATTTCGTGCACCAGCTGTTGTTTACAAATAGACACAGACCGCCACCCCTTGTCTTACCGGAGGCAGCTGTTCTATCTTGCCGATGCAGCGTACAGTGAGGGAAAAAAGTATTTGATCCCCTGCTGATTTTGTACGTTTGCCCACTGACAAAGACATGATCAGTCTATAATTTTAATGGTAGGTTTATTTGAACAGTGAGAGACAGAATAACAACAAACAAATCCAGAAAAACGCATGTCAAAAATGTTATAAATTGATTTGCATTTTAATTAGGGAAATATGTATTTGACCCCCTCTCAATCAGAAAAATGTCTGGCTCCCAGGTGTCTTTTATACAGGTAACGAGCTGAGATTAGGAGCACACTCTTAAAGGGAGTGCTCCTAATCTCAGTTTGTTACCTGTATAAAAGACACCTGTCCACAGAAGCAATCAATCAATCAGATTCCAAACTCTCCAACATGGCCAAGACCAAAGAGCTCTCCAAGGATGTCAGGGACAAGATTGTAGACCTACACAAGGCTGGAATGGGCTACAAGACCATCGCCAAGCAGCTTGGTGAGAAGGTGACAACAGTTGGTGCGATTATTTGCAAATGGAAGAAACACAAAATAACTGTCAATCTCCCTCGGCCTGGGGCTCCATGCAAGATCTCACCTCGTGGAGTTGCAATGATCATGAGAACGGTGAGGAATCAGCCCAGAACTACACGGGAGGATCTTGTCAATGATCTCAAGGCAGCTGGGACCATAGTCACCAAGAAAACAATTGGTAACACACTACGCCATGAAGGACTGAAATCCTGCAGCGCCCGCAAGGTCCCCCTGCTCAAGAAAGCATATATACAGGCCCGTCTGAAGTTTGCCAATGAACATCTGAATGATTCAGAGGAGAACTGGGTGAAAGTGTTGTGGTCAGATGAGACCAAAATCGAGCTCTTTGGCATCAACTCAACTCGCCGTGTTTGGAGGAGGAGGAATGCTGCCTATGACCCCAAGAACACCATCCCCACCGTCAAACATGGAGGTGGAAACATTATGCTTTAGGGGTGTTTTTCTGCTAAGGGGACAGGACAACTTCACCGCATCAAAGGGACGATGGACCGTCAAATCTTGGGTGAGAACCTCCTTCCCTCAGCCAGGGCATTGAAAATGGGTCGTGGATGGGTATTCCAGCATGACAATGACCCAAAACACACGGCCAAGGCAACAAAGGAGTGGCTCAAGAAGAAGCACATTAAGGTCCTGGAGTGGCCTAGCCAGTCTCCAGACCTTAATCCCATAGAAAATCTGTGGAGGGAGCTGAAGGTTCGAGTTGCCAAACGTCAGCCTCGAAACCTTAATGACTTGGAGAAGATCTGCAAAGAGGAGTGGGACAAAATCCCTCCTGAGATGTGTGCAAACCTGGTGGCCAACTACAAGAAACGTCTGACCTCTGTGATTGCCAACTAGGGTTTTGCCACCAAGTACTAAGTCATGTTTTGCAGAGGGGTCAAATACTTATTTCCCTCATTAAAATGCAAATCAATTTATAACATTTTTGACATGCGTTTTTCTGGATTTGAATGTTGTTATTCTGTCTCTCACTGTTCAAATAAACCTACCATTAAAATTACAGACTGATCATGTATTTGTCAGTGGGCAAACATACAAAATCAGCAGGGGATCAAATACTTTTTTCCCTCACTGTATATCCCGCCAGCTATATGTTATCCATATTGTCATTCAGCCTTGACTCGGTGAAACATAACATATTATATTTTAATGTCCCGTTGGTAGGATATCCGTGATCTTAGTTTGTCTATTTTGTTATCCAATGATTGTATGATTGGCTAATAGGCCTCCTGTAGCTCAGTTGGTAGACCATGGCGCATGGGTTGTGGGTTCGATTCCCACGGGCGCCAGTATGAAAAATTTATGCACTCACTAACTGTAAGTTGCTCTGGATAAGAGCGTCTGCTAATTGACTAAAATGTAAAAGTGTAATGATGGAGGCAGATTATGCACTCTCCGTCAGATCCTTACAAGGCACCCCGACCTACGTCCCTGATATCTCCGTCTCTTTCTCATACGAATGATGGAGATTTGGGCCTTGTCAGGTGTCTGAAGAAAATCCTTCGCGTCCGACTCGTTAAAGAGAAAATATTTGTCCAGTACGAGGTGAGTAATCGCTGTCCTGTTATCCAGAAGCTATTTTTGGTCATAAGAGACAGTGGCAGAAACATTATGTAGAGAATAAATGATAAATAACGCAAAAAAACACACAATAGCACAATTGGTTAGGAGCCCGTAAAACGGTAGCCATCTCCTTCCGCACCATTCCTGAGGTGCTGACCTGTTGCATATAACTATGCTATAACCACTGGTTTGGTGCGGGGAGCAGGTACGGGCCATACCGGACTGGAGACACGCACCACTGGTTTGGTGCGGGGAGCAGGTACGGGACTGTGGAGGCGTACTGGAGGTCTGGAGTGTAAAGCTGGCACAACCCGTCCTGGCTGGATGCCCACTTTCGCACGGCACGTGCGGGGCGCTGGCACAGGACGCACTGGGCTGTGAATGCGCACTGGCGACACAATGCGTATCTCCGCATAACTTGGTTCCTCAATGAACACACGCTCCTTCTGTTGCCTGGCCAGCTCCTCTCTCCGTGCATCCACTAAATCCTTCTCCCTACGGGCCTCCTGCAGCGCCTCCTTTTGAAGGGAGCTCTCCTCCTCTATTCTCCCTATCAGCCCCCGTAATGTGATGGCCTCCTCTCTCAAACTGCTGATCCGCAGGTCTTGGAGGACCTCTACAATAGCGGCCTCCTCCTCTACAGTCAGCCCTTTCACGGCCTCCTGCTGCTTCGTCGACCACCCTGTGTGCCCCCCCAAAAAAAATTTCTTGGGGCTGTCTCTCGGGCTTCCTTCGTTGTCGGCACTGTTGGCGCTGCCGTTGATCCTCTCCTACCTGTGCTTCTACCTTCGCCCAGGGTCCTTTACCAGCAAATATCTCCTCCCAAGACCACGTCTTCCCCACCTGTGTCCAGGGTGTCTGCTCCTCCTGGCCACGCTGCTTGGTCCGTTGGTGGTGGGATCTTCTGTCACGTTCGTTGAATACAGGATTGGACTAAGGTGCAGCGTGGAATGCGTACATGTTTATTAACTAAGTAAACACACGACAAAACAACAAAAGCGGGCGGCAGGTAGCTTAGTGGTTAATAGGGTTGTGGCAGTAACCGAAATGTCGCTGGTTCTAATCCCTGAGACGACTAGGTGAAAAATCTGTTGATGTGCCCTTGAGCAAGGCACTTATTCCTGTAAGTCGCTCTGGATAAGAGCGTCTGCTAAATGACTAAAATGTAAATGTAAAAGCAACGTAACGTGAAGCTCACAATGGCTACACACAAACAAGCCCAAACAAGAGTCAAGATCCCACAACATAGGTAGGCAAAATGGCTACTTAAGTATGATCCCCAATCAGAGACAACGAACGACAGCTGTCTCTGATTGGGAACCACACCGGCCAACATAGATCTACAAACATAGAATGTCCACATAGAAATACACACCATAGATATACACATAGAAATTCACACCCTGACCAAACCAACGAGAAACAACAGGCATTTAAAGGTCTGGGCATGACAATCTCTGAAACTCACTTAGATAATACCTTTGATGATACAGTGGTAGCAATACCAGGTCATAACATTTACAGAAAAGACAGAAATGCCAACGGGGGCGGTGTTGCAGTCTATATTCAGAACCACATTCCTGTAAAGCTTAGAGAGAATATAATGTTAAATACTGTTGAAGTAATATGGCTACAGGTTCACCTGCCTCACCTAAAGCTCATTCTGGTGGGAAGCTGCTATAGACCACCAAGTGCTAACAGTCAGTATCTGGATAACCTGTGTGAAATGCTTGATAATGTATGTGATATCAATAGAGAGGTATACTTTCTGGGTGATTTAAATATTAACTGGCTTTCATCAAGCTGCCCACTCAAGAGAAAGCTTCAAACTGTAACCAGTGGCTGCAACCTGGTTCAGGTTATCAGTCAACCTACCAGGGTAGTTACAAACAGTACAGGAATGAAATGAATGAAATCACCAACATGTATTGATCACATCTTTACTAATGCTGCAGAGATTTGTTTGAAAGCAGTATCCAGATCCATTGGATGTAGTGATCACAATATAGTAGCCATATCAAGGAAAAACAAAGTTCCAAAGGCTGGGCCTAATATAGTGTATAAGAGGTCATACAATAAGTCCTGTAGTGATTCCTATGTTGTTGATGTGAAGAAAATGTGTTGGTATGTGGTGTGTAATGACAAGCAACCAGACACTGTACTTGACACATTTATGAAATTGCTTATTCCAGTTACTAATAAGCACGCACCCATTAAGAAAATGACTGTAAAAACTGTTAAATCCCTGTGGATTGATGAGGAATTGAAAAATTGTATGGTTGAGAGGGATGAGGCAAAAGGAATGGCAAATAGGTCTGGCTGCACAACCGATTGGCAAACGTATTGCAAATTGAGAAATCATGTGACTAAACTAAACAAAAATAAGAAGAAACTACACTATGAAACAGCTTTGGAGCACCTTAAATGAAATGTTGGGCAAAAAGGCAAACTGAGCTCCATCATTCATTGAATCAGATGGCTCATTCATCAAAACCCACTGATATTGCCAACTACTTTAATGATTTTTTAATTGGCAAGATTAGCCAACTTTGGCATGACATGCCAGCAACAAACACTGACACTACACATCCAAGTATATCTGACCAAATTATGAAAGACAAACATTGTAATTTGGAATTCCGTAAAGTAAGTGTGGAAGAGGTGAAAAAATGATTGTTGTTGATCAACAATGACAAGCCACCGGGGTCTGACAACTTGGATGGAAAATTACTGAGGACATTAGTGGACGATATTGCCACATCTTCAATCTAAGCCTACTAGAAAGTGTGTGCCCTCAGGCCTGGAGGGAAGCAAAAGTTATTCCCCTACCTAAGAATAGTAAAGCCCCCTTAACTGGCTCAAATAGCCGACCAATCAGCCTGTTACCAACCCTTAGTAAACTTTTGGAAAACATTGTGTTTGACCAGATAAAATGCTATTTTACAGTAAACAATTTGACAACAGACTTTCAGCACGCTTATAGGGAAGGACATTCAACAAAGACTGATGATTGGCTTAGTGAAATTGATGATAAAAAGATTGTGGGGGCTGTTTTGTTTGACTTCATTGCGGCTTTTGACATTATCGATCATAGTCTGTTGCTGGAAAAACATATGTGTTATGGCTTTACACCCCCTGCTAAATTGTGGATAAAGAGTTACCTGTCTAACAGAACACAGAGGGTTTTCTTTCATGGAAGCCTCTTCAACAAAATCCAGGTAAAATCAGGAATTCCCCAGGGCAGCTTTCTAGGCTCCTTACTTTTTTAAATCTTTACTAACGACATGCCACTGGCTTTGAGTAAAGCCAGTGTATTTATGTATATGGATGACTCAACACTATACACGTCAGCTACCACAGCGACTGAAATGACAGCAACACTTAACAAAGAGCTGCAGTTTGTTTCAGAATGGGTGGCAAGGAATAAGTTAGTCCTAAATATGTCAAAAACCAAAAGCATTGTATTTGGGACAAATCATTTCCTAAACCCTAAACATCAACTAAATCTTCTAATGAATAATGTGGAAATTGAGCAAGTTGAGGAGACTAAACTGCTTGGAGTAACCCTGGATTGTAAACTGTCATGGTCAAAACATATTGATACAACAGTAGCTAAGATGGGGAAAAGTATGTCTATAATAAAGCGCTGCTCTGCACTCTTAACAGCACTATCAACAAGGCAGGTCCTACAGGCCCTAGTTTTGTCACACCTGGAATACTGTTCAGTCGTGTGGTCAGGTGCCACAAAGAGGGACTTAGGAAAATTGCAATTGGCTCAGAACACGGCAGGACGGCTGGCCCTTGGATGTACACAGAGAGCTAACATTAATAATATGCTTCTGAATCTCTCCTGGCTCAAAGTGGAGGAGAGATTGACTTCATCACTACTTGTATTTGTGAGAAGTATTGACATGTTGAATGAACCCGGACACCCATGCATACCCCACAAGACATGCCACCAGAGGTCTCTTCATAGTCATGTTGATCCAAGATGGCTTAGCAGTGCGGTCATGTACTCTCGTGTGTCCGTGTAAATAGCCTGTTTTTTGTCTTTTCTTTGTCTTTTGTTGTATATATTCCCCTACCACACTTTTCATCCTTCTACTAAATATACTTTCCTGCAACCCGCCTCACCCAATGTGGAACGGATTCTATTATTTACTTACCTTTTATCTAGAATCTCCAGTAGAAACTAGCTAGCCAGCTAACTAGCTACTTGCTATTAGCCACCGTTAGCGGTTTTTCACCCAGAACATCGGATTTTCTGCCGGAATAACTGAATCACTGGACCTTAACACCGGATCGCAATCAGCTAGCCGCAACCGAATGGATGTTGCTGTTGGCTAATCACCACTGCCCCCGAAGCAAGCACCAGTTAGCCTTGAGCTAGCCTCAAGCCAGGCCCATATCCCGGCTATCTACCTCTCTGTCAACCGGACGGGAGTAGCCAGCTAACTAGCTACTTGCTATTAGCCACCGTTAGCTGGGTTTTTTCACCATTGTCCGTGGCCTGCACTACCTACCAGCCAGCTCTAGCCTGGACTATTATCGGCCAGTCTGCACAGTCTGCACATCGCACTATCGACCCAGAACATATCGGATTATCTGCCAGAATCACTGAATCACTGGACCTTTAACACCGGATCATCGCAACTAGCTAGCTGCAACCAAATTGATGTTGTGGTTGGCTTATCAGCCTTGAGCTAGCCTCGAGTAAGGCCCATCTCCCGGCTATCTACCTCTCTGTCAACCGGACGGGACCTCCTAGTGTCGACACGGAGCCCCGCCGATCCATCACGACTGGTCTGCCGACGTAATCGTCTGTGGTTTCAACAGGCTTCCCGTTGCGACGACCACGAAGATCCATCTGCTAGCCCTGGCCCGCTAGCACACGCAATTCAACAGCCATGCTTCCTGATCGCCTGTGCTGTAGCACCAATTCGAACTGCTCTCAGACTCACATTGCTGTTCACTGGACCTTATGATCACTCAGCTGCACAGCTGATGCCTGCTGGACTGTTCCTTTACACGGTACCCTGTCCTGTTTTATCTGTTTAGCCTCAGCCCAAACTTTCATCGCCATTACCAGTTGTTGTCTTAGCTCTCTCGAATAACACCTGTGATTGCTTTATGCCTCTCTCCCATGTCAATATGCCTTGCCTATTGCTGTTTGGGCTAGATCTTATTGTACTATTTCACCGTAGAGCCCCCAGTCCCACTCAACCAGCCTCAGAGAGCTCCTTTGTCCCACTCTCCATACACGCGGAGACCGGCTCAATTGGTACATCCAGTGATGCTATCTCTTTCATCGTTACCCAATGCTTAGGTGTACCTCCACTGTACTCATATCCTTCCATATCCTTGTCTGTACATAATGCCCTGAATCTATTCTATAACGCCCGGAAATCTGCCCCTTTTATTCTCTGTACCCAACGCACTAGAAGACCAGTTCTTAAAGCCTTTAGTCGTATCCTTATTCTATTCCTCCTCTGTTCCTCTGGTGATGTAGAGGTTAACCCAGGCCCTGTAGCCCAGTATCACTCCTACTCCCCAGGTGCTATCATTTGTTGACTTCTGTAACCGTGAAAGCCTTGGTTTCTTGCATGTTAACATCAGAAGCCTCCTCCCCAAGTTTAAGTTATTCACTGCGTTAGCACACTCTGCCAACCCTGATGTTCTAGCAGTGTCTGAATCCTGGCTTAGGAAGGCCACCAAAAATTCAGAAATGTCCATCCCGAATTACAACATTTTCCATCTAGTTAGAACTGCCAAAGGGGGCGGGGTTGCAATCTACTGTAGAGCTCTATCATACTATCCAGGTCTGTGCCCAAAGAGTTTGAGCTTCTACTTCTAAAAATTCACCTTTCCAGAAATAAGTCTCTCACTGTTGCCGCTCGCTACAGACCCCCCTCAGCCCCCAGTTGTGTCCTGGACACCATATGTGAATTGCTTGCCCCCCATCTATCCCCAGAGTTCGAACTGCTTGGTGACCTAAACTGGGATATGCTTAACACCCCGGCCGTCCTACAATCTAAACTCGATGCCCTCAATCTCACACAAATTATCAAGGAACCTACCAGGTACAACCCTAAATCCGTTTTCATGGGTACCCTCATAGATATCATCCTGACTAACTTACCCTCTAAATACACCTCCGCTGTCTTCAACCAGGATCTCAGCAATCACTGCCTTATTGCCTGCGTCCGTAATGGGTCCGCGGTCAAACGACCACCCCTCATCACTGTCAAACACTCCCTAAAACACTTTAGCGAGCAGGCCTTCCTAATTGACCTGGCCCAGGTATCCTGGATGGATATAGATCTCATTCCGTCAGTAGAGGATGCCTGGTTGTTCTTTAAAAGTGCTTTCCTCTCAATCTTGAATAAGCATGCCCCATTCAAAAAATTCAGAACTAAGAACAGATATAGCCCTTGGTTCTACTCAGACTTGACTGCCCTTAACCAGCACAAAAACATCCTGTGGCATACTGCATTAGCATCGAACAGCCCCCGCGATATGCAACTTTTCAGGGAAGTCAGGAACCAATATACACAATCAGTTAGGAAAGCAAAGGCTATCTTTTTCAAACAGAAATTTGCATCCTGTAGCACTAACTCCAAAAAGTTTTGGGACACTGTAATGTCCATGGAGAATAAGAGCACCTCCTCCCAGCTGCCCACTGCACTGAGGCTAGGAAACACTGTCACCACCATAAAATCTACGATAATCGAGAATTTCAATAAGCATTTTGCTACGGCTGGCCATGCTTTCCACTTGGCTACCCCTACCCCGGCCACCAGCTCTGGACCCTTCGCTGCAACTTGCCCATGCCCCCCCTGCTTCTCCTTCACCCAAATTCAGATAGCTGATGTCCTGAAAGAGCTGCAAAAGCTGGACCCCTACAAATCAGCTGGGCTAGACAATCTGGACTTTTCCCCCTTACTAGTATTGACTTTCCCCCCCTACGAGCACTGACTTTTCCCCCACTACGAACAATGAATTTTCCCCCCTACTAGTACTGACCTTTCCCCCCTACTAGTACTGACTTTTCCCCCCTACTAGTACTGACTTTTCCCCCCTACTAGTACTGACTTTTCCCCCCTACTAGTACTGACTTTTCCCCCTACTAGTACTGACTTTTCCCCCCTACTAGTACTGACTTTTCCCCCCTACTAGCACTGACTTTTCCCCCCTACTAGTACTGACTTTTCCTCCCTACTAGTACTGACTTTTCCCCCATACTAGCACTGACTTTCCCCCCTACTAGTACTGACTTTTCCCCCCTACCAGTACTGACTTTTCCCCCCTACTAGTACTGACTTTTTCCCCCTACTAGTACTGACTTTTCCCCCCTACTAGCACTGACTTTTCCCCCCTACTAGTACTGACTTTTTCCCCCTACTAGTACTGACTTTTCCCCCTACTAGCACTGACTTTTCCCCCCTACTAGCACTGACTTTTCCCCCTACTAGCACTGACTTTTTCCCCCTACTAGTACTGACTTTTCCCCCTACTAGCACTGACTTTTCCCCCTACTAGTACTGACTTTTCCCCCTACTAGTACTGACTTTTCCCCCTACTAGTACTGACTTTTCCCCCTACTAGTCCTGACTTTTCCCCCTACTAGTACTGACTTTTTCCCCTACTAGTACTGACTTTTTCCCCCTACTAGTACTGACTTTTCCCCCTACTAGTACTGACTTTTCCCCCTACTAGTACTGACTTTTCCCCCCTACTAGTACTGACTTTTCCCCCTACTAGTACTGACTTTTCCCCCCTACTGGTACTGACTTTTCCCTCCTACTAGTACTGACTTTTCCCCCCTACTAGTACTGACTTTTCCCCCTACTAGTAATGACTTTTCCCCCATACTAGCATTGACTTTTCCCCCCTACTAGTACTGACTTTTCCCCCTACTAGTACTGACTTTTCCCCCTACTAGTACTGACTTTTCCCCCTAATAGTACTGACTTCTCCCCCCTACTAGTACTGACTTTTCCCTCCTACTAGTACTGACTTTTCCCCCTACTAGTACTGACTTTTCCCCCTACTATTACTGACTTTTCCCCCCTACTAGTACTGACTTTTCCCCCATACTAGCATTGACATTTCCCCCTACTAGTACTAACTTTTCCCCCCTACTAGCACTGACTTTTCCCCCCTACTAGTACTGACTTTTCCCCCCTACTAGCACTGACTTTTCCCCGCTACTAGTCCTGACTTTTCCCCCTACTAGTACTGACTTTTCCCCCCTACTAGTACTGACTTTTCCCCCTACTAGTACTGACTTTTCCCCCTACTAGTACTGACTTTTCCCCCCTACTAGTACTGACTTTTCCCCCTACTAGTACTGACTTTTCCCCCTACTAGTACTGACTTTTCCCCCCTACTGGTACTGACTTTTCCCTCCTACTAGTACTGACTTTTCCCCCTACTAGTACTGACTTTTCCCCCTACTAGTAATGACTTTTCCCCCATACTAGCATTGACTTTTCCCCCCTACTAGTACTGAATTTTCCCCCCTACTAGTACTGACTTTTCCCCCCTACTAGTACTGACTTTTCCCCCTAATAGTACTGACTTCTCCCCCCTACTAGTACTGACTTTTCCCTCCTACTAGTACTGACTTTTCCCCCCTACTAGTACTGACTTTTCCCCCCTACTATTACTGACTTTTCCCCCCTACTAGTACTGACTTTTCCCCCATACTAGCATTGACATTTCCCCCTACTAGTACTAACTTTTCCCCCCTACTAGCACTGACTTTTCCCCCCTACTAGTACTGACTTTTCCCCCTACTAGCACTGACTTTTCCCCGCTACTAGTACTGACTTTTCCCCCCTACTAGTACTGACTTTACCCCTACTAGCACTGACTTTTCCCCCCTACCAGCACTGACTTTTCCCCCCTACTAGCACTGACTTTTCCCCCCTACTAGTACTGACTTTTCCCCCCTACCAGCACTGACTTTTCCCCGCTACTAGTACTGACTTTTCCCCCCTACTAGTACTGACTTTTCCCCCTACTAGCACTGACTTTTCCCCCCTACTAGCACTGACTTTTCCCCCCTACTAGCACTGACTTTTCCCCCCTACTAGCACTGATTTTCCCCCCTACTAGCACTGACTTTTCCCCCTACTAGCACTGACTTTTCCCCCTACTAGTACTGACTTTTCCCCCTACTAGCACTGACTTTTCCCCCTACTAGTACTGACTTTTCCCCCTTACTAGCACTGACTTTTCCCCCTACTAGTACTGACTTTTCCCCCTACTATTACTGACTTTTCCCCCTACTAGTACTGACTTTTTCCCCCTACTAGTACTGACTTTTCCCTCCTACTAGTACTGACTTTTCCCCCTACTAGTACTGACTTTTCCCCCCTACTAGTACTGACTTTTCCCCCTTACTAGTACTGACTTTTTCCCCCATACTAGCATTGACTTTTCCCCCCTACTAGTACTGACTTTTCCCCCATACCAGCATTGACTTTTCCCCCTACTAGTACTGACTTTTCCCCCTACTAGCACTGACTTTTCCCCCTACTAGTACTGACTTTTCCCCCTACTAGCACTGACTTCCCCCCTACTAGTACTGACTTTTCCCCCTACTAGTACTGACTTTTCCCCCCTACTAGTACTGACTTTTCCCCCTACTAGTACTGACTTTTCCCCCTACTAGTACTGACTTTTCCCCCTACTAGTACTGACTTTTCCCCGTACTAGTACTGACTTTTCCCCCTACTAGTACTGACTTTTCCCCCCTACTAGTACTGACTTTTCCCCCCTACTAGTACTGACTTTTCCCCCTACTAGTACTGACTTTCCCCCTACTAGTACTGACTTTTCCCCCTACTAGTACTGACTTTTCCCCCCTACTAGCACTGACTTTTCCCCCCTACTAGTACTGACTTTTCCCCCGTACTAGTACTGACTTTTCCCCCTACTAGTACTGACTTTTCCCCCCTACTAGTACTGACTTTTCCCCCCTACTAGTACTGACTTTTCCCCCATACTAGCATTGACTTTTCCCCCCTACTAGCACTGACTTTGCTGATAGCTACTTTATTGAGGAAAAACTTACTATGACTGAGATATGTGGTTTTCCCACCTATCTATCTTAAGATGAACGCACTAACTGTAAGTCTCTCTGGATAAGAGCGTCTGCTAAGTGACTAAAATGTAATGTAATGTAAAAGCTCAGAAAGAGATTAGACCAGGCCCATTACATCACAGAGCAACCTTGACTGACACCTGAAGACTTTCGAACTTTGCACAAGTCTTCAGGTCTCAGGCAAGGCGACTCTTTAATGTAATCTATTCGCAAACTAAATGTGTCCGCTAGCTGTAATTTACCTTTAGCTCTAACTGAGTCGTGTGTCATGGAAGACCTGGGATTAATAAGAGTCCAACGTACTGGCTTCTTCAAGACACAGAGGAAGAACCATAGCTGTGACCTGTAGAAATATGTTGATGGCAGCACAGGGTCTAAACTCACCGGTTTCTTCCCAACAATTAGTTTCTCGACCTTCTGGACCTGAGAGATGTGATCTTCGTTGGTTTTAAGCTCTCTCTTCCTGATCCTCTCATATATACCTGTCAGCATCTCCCGTGGGATGTCCCCTCCATCATCCACACCTGGAGAAAAAGGTGATACAATGTTACAACTAACCCTAACTCTAATCTCTGGTATCTAAGCCTATCAGCATCTCCAACTAGGGTACATACCATACTGTATGTTCACAGTAATATGCACAGAAATACTGTATTTCCCTTTGTAAAGTAACTTTTCTCCTCTGATTACGGGTGAGTTTGAATCACTCTGCTTCTCCACTAGTCAAAATCTAATCAAATCAAATTTTATTGGTGCCATACAAATACAGTGCATTCGAAAAGTATTCAGACCCCTTCACTTTTTCCACATTTTGTTATGTTACAGCCTTATTCTAAAATTGATTAAATTGTTTTTTCCCCCTTATCAATCGACATACAATACCCCGTAATGACAAAGCAAAAACAGGTTTGTAGAAATGTTTGCAAATGTAAATATATTTTTTTGAAATATCACATTTACATAAGTATTCAGACCCTTTCCTCAGTACATTGTTGAAGAACCTTTGGCAGCATTTACAGCCTCGAGTCTTCTTTGTATGACACTACAAGCTTGGCACACCTGTATTTGGGGAGTTTCTCCCATTCTTCTCTGCAGATCCACTCAAGCTCTGTCATGTTGGATGGGGAGCGTTGCAGCACAGCTATTTTCAGGTCTCTCCAGAGATGTTCGATGGGGTTCAAGTCCGGGCTCTGGCTGGGCCACTCAAGGACATTCAGAGACTTGTCCCGAAGCCACTCCTGCGTTGTCTTGGCTGTGTGCTTAGGGTCGTTGTCCTGTTGGAAGGTGAACCTTTGCCCCAGTCTGAGGTCCGGAGCACTCTGGAGCAGGTTTTCATCAAGGATCTCTCTGCACTTTGCTCCATTCATCTTTCCCTCGATCCTGACTAGTCTCCCAGTCCCTGCCACTGAAAAACATCCCCACAGCATGATGCTGCCACCACCATGCTTCACCCTAGGGATGGTGTCAGGTTTCCTCCAGACGTGACGCTTGGCATTCAGGCCAAAGAATTCAATCTTGGTTTCATCAGACAAGAGAATCTTGTTTCTCATGTTCTGAGAGTCCTTTAGGTGCCTTTTGGCAAAATCCAAGCGGGCTGTCATGTGCCTTTTACTGAGGAGTGGCTTCCGTCTGGCCACTCTACCATAACGGCCTGAATGGTGGAGTGCTGCAGAGATGGCTGTCTTTCTGGAAGGTTCTCCCATCTCCACAGAATAACTATGGACCTCTTTTAGAGTGACCATCGGGTTCTTGTTCAGCTCCCTGACCAAGGCCCTTCTCCCCCGATTGGTCAGTTTGGACTGGCGGCCAGCTCTAGGAAGAGTCTTGGTGGTTCCAAACTTCTTCCATTTAAGAATGATGGAGGCCACTGTGTTCATGGGGACCTTCAATGCTGCAGAAATGTTTTGGTACCCTTCCCCAGATCTGTGCCTCGACACAATTCTGTCTCAGAGCTCTACGGACAATTCCTTTGACCTCATGGCTTGGTTTTTGCTCTGACATGCACTGTCAACTGTGGGACCTTATATAGACAGGTGTGTGCCTTTCCATATCATGTCCAATCAATTAAATTTACCACAGGTGGACTCCAATCAAGTTGTAGAAACATCTCAAGGATGATCAATGGAAAGGATGCACCTGAGCTCAATTTTGAGTCTCATAGCAAAGGGTCTGAATACCTATTTACATAAGGTATTTCTGAATTTAATCAATTTTAGAATAAGGCTGTAACGTATCAAAATGTGGAAAAAGTCAAGGGGTCTGAATACTTTCCAAATGCGCTGTATAGTCAGAGAAATGTCGTTCTGTTCCGGTTAAATAAACTCTGCTTTGCTTGAGTTCCACTGCTTAGCCATGACACAATATAATATATACCTTCTAGACAGGGACATTCATCAAGTCGTATGAATAGGTTATATTAGAGAGAGTTCAGGAAGTACAGTTACCCTGACTACCTCAATGGATTTCATTTCTACTGTACCTCGGAGGTTCTTGATAAAGTCCTCCAGCTTCATCTTCCTCTCTGGCTTAACGTTGGGAGAGTACATGTCAGTGTTGAGGAGGATGATGGCGAAGGCCAGGATGAAGATGGTGTCGGGGTTACGGAACTGTCGTACCACCCCGGGGTTACAGATACAGTACCGCTGACTGGAGAGAGAACAACAAACTGTATTATACAGACGCAAACATAACCCTAACCATAACAGAACTAACAGAAAACTGTAGGAGGGAGAGAGAATGAGAGAGACAGAGAGAGAGACATAGAGAGAGAGAGAGAGAGAGAGAGAGAGAGAGAGAGAGAGAGAGAGAGAGAGAGAGAGAGAGAGAGAGAGAGAGAGAGAGAGAGAGAGAGAGAGAGAGAGAGAGAGAGAGAGAGAGAGAGAGAGAGAGTTAGAGAGAGAGAGAGAGTTAGAGAGAGAGAGAGAAGTTAGAGAAACGACAAGACATGAAAAGAGTACAAATTGAAACTTCTTTTGGGGAAGCACGAGACACTTTTTGCTGATTTGTATAAAAATGGGAACATAAGCAACCTTATCTTCCACACAGACCATCCCCTGGCATGGCACAGTGCTATACTAGCACACTACCCCTCTGTTAAGAGGGGGGGTGTTAGCGACGGGTGGAAACTCAGGATACTGGACAACGAGGACTCTGAGTCGTCTAATATTAATCTCTATAAATCTGGAACCGTTTTGGTTCAAGGCAACACCAAACAGTTCCAGCTGGACTTTCACCTAATCAAAGAAATAGCTCAGCAGGAGAAGCTGTCCCTTGAGAAAGATACCCCTACCCCGAGCGGGTCAGACCAGACCTCTTCATTAAATAACCCCACAGAGCAACCCCAAGCAGAAACTCAACTTCCCAGCACAGAGTACTACTCCCTCATTGAAATGAAGGATAAATTCACCCAGCTGGAGGTAAGGCAGGTGGAGCTGGAACAGCAGGTGAACACACTCCAGTCAGCACAGACCCAGACAACAGTCCAGCACAACAACACCCCCTTAACTAGACCTGGAGAGCTGCAGGTGGAGAGAGACATGTCTGCACTCTGGACTGTGGTGAGACAACATCAACAGGAGAAAGAGCAGGAGCAGGAGAAGAACAGAGCACTAGAGGAGAGGATCAGAGTGCTGGAGGAGAAGGTGAGAACGATGATGGGTGACATTGAACAACCCATTGGAGAACAGCCCACCTCAGATCCTGGCCAAAGTCTCGACACCGCAGCAGAACAGTACACCCTAGACCCTGACCATAGCCTCGACATCACACCCAGACAAACAAATGAAGAACCCCAAGCCCTGGGGACCCCAACCCCTCTGAGCAACCCCCAGTCAGACACCCTGATAGCCCTCATGACGACCCCACTGAGGACATACACAAGCCACAGATTGTACTCCTTATGGACTCAAACGGGAAATACATACAAGAAAATAAACTTTTTCCAAAACACACAGTGTCTAAACTCTGGTGTCCAAATACCCAGCGCGCCCTAGACCTTCTGTCAAAGGACCGACTAGGATCACCCAGCCACATAATAATACACACAGGCACAAATGACCTGAGAACACAGCAGGAAAGGGTGGCCACATCACTCAAGGGCGTGATAGAAAAAGCTTCTTCTACTTTCCCCAACGCACAAGTGGTTATCTCAACCCTGTTACCACGAAAATACTTCCACCCTGCTACCATACAGCGGGTAAACGCAAGTATTTCCCGTGACTGTGCATCAAAACCAAATGTCTTCCTGGCCCACCACTCCACCCTGGACGTGAACAGCCTTTACGACCAGGTCCACCTATACAAGGCAGCAGTGCCCACCTTCGCCCGGACCCTAAAGGATATCGCCCTCAACCGCAGACCCAACACCTCACACAGGAGCAACAGATCAACAGACACCCCGCCCAGACCAGCGAGACACTCTCCCAGACCTGCGGGACCCCCCAGGACCTACACATAGAGGACCCCCGCAGAGAGGACCTACATCCAGACCACAGCACCATCAACCACATCTACACCCCCCACCCCAACCAATTAACTCCCCCCAAGTCAACCATGCCCACACCCCATTTAGGCCCCCTCAGATCAGACCTATGCCCCTCCTACCCACCCCAAGCCCCCCACTCCCACAAAGAGGGCCTCAACATGAAAGTCACACATACGCCCAGGCCGTGAGCAGGCAAACAGGCCCAACACCCACTCTTACACTAGCCCAAGCCAATGGCATGTACCAGATGCTCAGCAGGCTCTGCTCACAATTACTGGCCTGAGGCCAAACCACACAACCAACAACATTAGACACTTTATGGAACACAAAGCCTTCACTATTTCATCCTGGAATATCCAAGGCCTGAGGTCATCTGCCTTTGGCCTAAAGAGCAGGAATCTGGACTTCACCAAAGAAATCGGAAATACAGACATTGTCATCCTACAAGAAACATGGTATAGAGGAGACGGACCCACTGGTTGCCCTCTAGGTTACAGAGAGCTGGTAGTCCCATCCACCAAACTACCAGGTGTGAAACAGGGAAGGGACTCAGGGGGTATGCTAATTTGGTATAGAGCAGACCTAACTCACTCTATTAAATTAATCAAAACAGGAACATTTTACATTTGGTTAGAAATTCAAAAGGAAATTATCTCAACTGAGAAAAATGTCCTCCTGTGTGCTACCTATATCCCCCCACTAGAATCCCCATACTTTAATGAAGACAGTTTCTCCATCCTGGAGGGGGAAATCAATAATTTCCAGACCCAGGGACATGTACTAGTCTGTGGCGACCTAAATGCCAGAACTGGACAAGAACCTGACACCCTCAGCACACAGGGGGGACAAACACCTACCTGGAGGTGACAGCATTCCCTCCCCCATATGCCCCCCTAGGCACAACTATGACAACATAACCAACAAAAATGGGTCACGACTCCTGCAGCTCTGTCGCACACTGGGTATGTACATAGTCAATGGTAGGCTTCGAGGGGACTCCTATGGTAGGTACACCTATAGCTCATCTCTTGGCAGTAGTACTGTAGACTACTTTATCACTGACCTCAACCCAGAGTCTCTCAGAGCGTTCACAGTCAGCCCACTGACACCCCTATCAGACCACAGCAAAATCACAGTCTACTTGAACAGAGCAATACTCAATCATGAGGCATCAAAGCCAAAAGAACTGAATAATATTAAGAAATGCTATAGATGGAAGGAAAGTAGTGTTGAAACCTACCAAAAAACAATTAGGAAACAACAAATTCAATCCATTCTAGACAACTTCCTGGACAAAACGTTCCACTGTAATAGTGAAGGTGTAAACTTGGCAGTAGAAAACCTAAACAGTATATTTGACCTCTCAGCTTCCCTATCAAATCTAAAAATCTCTAACAGAAAACCAAAGAAAAGTAATAACAGTGATAAATGGTTTGATGAAGAATGCAAAAACCTAAGAAAGAAATTGAGAAACCTATCCAACCAAAAACATAGAGACCCAGAAAACCTGAGCCTACGCCTTCACTATGGTGAATCACTAAAACAATACAGAAATACACTACGGAAAAGAAGGAACAGCATGTCAGAAATCAGCTCAATGTAATTGAAGAATCCATAGACTCTAACCACTTCTGGGAAAATTGGAAAACACTAAACAAACAACAACACGAAGAGCTATCTATCCAAAACGGAGATGTATGGGTAAACCACTTCTCCAATCTTTTTGGCCCTATAACAGAGAACAAACAGCAAAAAAATATACATGATCAAATGCAAATCTTAGAATCAACTATTAAAGACTACCAGAACCCACTGGATTCTCCAATTACATTGAATGAACTACAGGATAAAATACAAACCCTCCCACCCAAAAAGTCCTGTGGTGTTGATGGTATCCTCAATGAAATGATAAAATATACAGACCACAAATTTCAATTAGCTATACTTAAACTCTTTAACATCATCCTTAGCTCTGGCATCTTCCCCAACATCTGGAACCAAGGACTGATCACCCCAATCCACAAAAGTGGAGACAAATTTGACCCCAATAACTACCGTGGGATATGCGTCAACAGCAACCTTGGGAAAATCCTCTGCATTATCATTAACAGCAGACTAGTTCATTTCCTCAGTGAAAACAATGTACTGAGCAAATGTCAAATTGGCTTTTTACCAAATTACCGTACGACAGACCACGTATTCACCCTGCACACCCTAATTGACAAACAAACAAACCAAAACAAAGGCAAAGTCTTCTCATGCTTTGTTGATTTCAAAAAAGCTTTTGAATTAATTTGGCATGAGGGTCTGCTATACAAATTGATGGAAAGTGGGGTTGGGGGAAAACATACGACATTATAAAATCCATTTACACAAACAACAAGTGTGCGGTTAAAATTGGCAAAAAACACACACATTTCTTTCCACAGGGCCGTGGGGTGAGACAGGGATGCAGTTTAAGCCCCACCCTCTTCAACATATATATCAACGAATTGGCGAGGGCACTAGAACAGTCTGCAGCACCCGGCCTCACCCTACTAGAATCTGAAGTCAAATGTCTTCTGTTTGCTGACGATCTGGTGCTTCTGTCACCAACCAAGGAGGGCCTACAGCAGCACCTAGATCTTCTGCACAGATTCTGTCAGACCTGGGCCCTGACAGTAAATCTCAGTAAGACAAAAATAATGGTGTTCCAAAAAAGGTCCAGTTGCCAGGACCACAAATACAAATTCCATCTAGACACCGTTGCCCTAGAGCACACAAAAAACTATACATACCTCGGCCTAAACATCAGCGCCACAGGTAACTTCCACAAAGCTGTGAACGATCTGAGAGACAAGGCAAGAAGGGCCTTCTATGCCATCAAAAGGAACATAAAATTTGACATACCAATTAGGATCTGGCTAAAAATACTTGAATCAGTTATAGAACCCATTGCCCTTTATGGTTCTGAGGTCTGGGGGTCCGCTCACCAACCAAGAATTCACAAAATGGGACAAACACCAAATTGAGACTCTGCATGCAGAATTCTGCAAAAACATCCTCCGTGTACAACGTAAAACACCAAATAATGCATGCAGAGCAGAATTAGGCCAATACCCGCTAATTATCAAAATCCAGAAAATAGCCGTTAAATTCTATAACCACTTAAAAGGAAGCGATTCCCAAACCTTCCATAACAAAGCCATCACCTACAGAGAGATGAACTTGGAGAAGAGTCCCCTAAGTAAGCTTGTCCTGGGGCTCTGTTCACAAACACAAACAGACCCTACACAGCCCCAGGACAACAACAACAACAACACAACTAGACCCAACCAAATCATGAGAAAACAAAAAGAGAATTACTTGACACATTGGAAAGAACAAACAAAAAAACAGAGCAAACTAGAATGCTATTTGGCCCTAAACAGAGAGTACACAGTGGCAGAATACTTGACCACTGTGACTGACCCAAACTTAAGGAAAGCTTTGACTATGTACAGACTCAGTGAGCATAGCCTTGCTATTGAGAAAGGCCGCCGTAGGCAGACCTGGCTCTCAAGAGAAGACAGGCTATGTGCACACTGCCCACAAAATGAGGTGGAAACTGAGCTGCACTTCCTAACCTCCTGCCAAATGTATGACCATATTAGAGACACATATTTCCCTCAGATTACAGCGATCCACAAAGAATTCGAAAACAAACCCAATTTTGATAAACTCCCTTATCTACTGGGTGAAAAACCACAGTGTGCCATCACAGCTGCAAGATTTGTGACCTGTTGCCACAAGAAAAGGGCAACCAGTGAAGAACAAACACCATTGTAAATACAACCCATATTTATGTTTATTTATTTTCCCATTTGTACTTTAACTATTTGCACATTGTTACAACACTGTATATATACATAATATGACATTTGAAATGTCTTTATTCTTTTGAAACTTCTGACTGTAATGTTTACTGTTAATATTTATTGTTTATTTCTCTTTTGTTTACTATCTACTTCACTTGCTTTGGCAATGTTAACACACGTTTCCCATGCCAATAAAGCCCTTAAATTGAATTGAATTGAATTGAATTGAGAGAGAGAGAGAGAGAGAGAGGGAGGGGGAAGAGGAGAGAGAGAGAGAGAGAGAGTTAGAGAGAGAGAGTTAGAGAGAGAGAGAGAGAGAGAGAGTTGAGAGAGAGAGAGAGAGAGAGAGAGAGAGAGTTAGAGAGAGAGAGAGAGTTAGAGCGAGAGAGAGTTTGAGAGAGAGAGAGAGTTAGAGAGAGAGAGAGAGAGAGAGAGAGAGAGAGAGAGAGAGAGTTAGAGAGAGAGAGAGAGAGAGAGAGAGAGAGAGAGAGAGAGAGAGAGAGAGAGAGAGAGAGAGAGAGAGAGAGAGAGAGAGAGAGAGAGAGAGAGAGTGTTTGAGTTTTTAAAAATGTTAATTGGGTCTGGGAACCCACAACACAATAAACATTCAAACAAGCAAAAACATGGTTAAACATCATTTAAAAACAGTAGGATCCATGTGTACCAGATGCATGTTGGTGGCTATGGCTCCATGTATTATCCTCCATTGGAGGTCAGCTGTCCTCTTATCAATAGGCAGTTTATATAAAGACCGCCAACAGCCTTTTGGGGAGGCACCTGGACCAAACCCACCCGCCCACCTTGTCGATTTGACCCCTTCATGGGAAGAAGAACGAGACACTTTTACACATATTCTGTACATGGCCTTCTTTCCCACCTCCTTGAACTCCCCCAGCTCCGGAGTATCGAAGGAAAGCAGCATCCCCACGTCCTCCTCGAATGCCCCCGCCACAGCACTAACATTCAGCGCAGGGAACACATAATCCAGACCCTCCGTCCACCGATCAGAATTGGAAGTGTCAGTCACATACTGCCGATGAAGTACTGGCAAGGAATCGCAGACCTCAGCTACAACCTTTCTCAGTAGGCGAAATGATCGGATCCCCACTCTTTCTCCCAGCTCCTCCAACGGTCTGCTCCTGCTCCGCATCAGATGACCCAGCTTGGTACACCCCACACCTAACAGGCATGAACGTAGGCTGGCTGAACCCATAGCACAGGACTGGATGGTAGTGTTATAAAAAACAGGCTCTTCAAAAAGCCACATCCCTGGTGGCGTGCCGGCCTTACGTGATATTGAGAACTCTCCAAGCCTGCATAACAGACTCATAGAATGGAGTCAGGCCAGACAAATCACCCTCCTCTAGCTTTAAGAGGAAAAGGTGCTTGTCTAAGCCCAAACAGCCTTCTCTCCTCATCAATGTGTCGGCTGTATCGACCCAGCTAGAACCGTCACTGTACAACAGTCTCTGGGCTGCTTGAAGCCGGAAAGCCATGATCCTGGAAGAAATGTCCACCAGGCCTTGACACCCTCGTGCAGTGGCAGGTACAGGACTGAGGCCTTGCCCACCCTGGTGCAGTGGCAGGTACAGGGCTGAAGTTTAATCCAGTGTTGTCCAGACCAGAAGAAAGTGACAAAGGTCTTCTGAAGCTCTTGTATCAGGCCCCCGGTGGCTGTAAAATGAAAGCATAGCACATTGACAGGATACAGGAAGAGAACCCTCATGAAAAGATTCACACACCACTTCATAAAAATCCCCCCCAATAGACCCCCAAAAGTGCTTATATAAATCAGATGGTAAACCATCGACGCCAGGGGCTCGGCCTGATGAGAGCTGCATAACTGCTGTGGACCTGCAGAGTGATGTCAGAGTCCAAAGCAGCTCTCTGCTCAGGGCCCAATTAAGGAAGTCCATGTAACAACTGTTCAGCACAGAGAGGATCACAATCCTCCGCCTTATAGAGGGCAGAGTAGAAATCCACGGCATGTTGGCGCATCTCACCGTCATCTGTGGTCACCTTCCCATCAGGGAGACGAAGGCAGACCATCTGTTTGTGTTGCAATGTCGACTTCCCTAGGTTAAAAAAAAAAGCGCTAGGAGCATCCATATCCTTGTGGGTAGCAAAGCGAGACCTAATCAAGGCACGCTCCACTCTTGCATGTAAAAACGACCTCAGTTCATGTCTCTTGACCTGTAAGTTCATGACTAGTCCGGGGTCATTCTGAGTGAGCAACTTCAATTCAATAGATTTGATGTCCTGTTCAAGGGCCCTGATAGTCTCTTTAACTTCAATACTAGACAGAGCAGGTTCTTCAGCAGACCGATCAACAGTCAAATCCACTGTACAGTTCCAGTCCCCCCCTAAAACCATACACCCCTCTTGGTCACACTGTCTTAAGGTTTCCTTCATTTGATCAAATACAGCAATACGCTCTGAACCCTCATTAGGAGCATAAACATAAAACAAACAAATAAATGAAGAACGTAACGTCCGCCTTGACCAATAAAACCCGACCCTCTGTTGTAGATACTACAGTCACCCCTAAGCCTGAGGGAAACAAAATTGCCACCCCAGCACTGAAATTAGTACCATGACTGAGAACATGCTGCCCCTCCCACCACATACCCCAGTCAACCTCATTTTCCTCATCACTATGTGTCTCCTGTAGAAGAACGACATTAAGCCTTTTATGTTTTATTACTTCTAATACCCAAGCCCTCTTATTCCTGTCCCTTCCCCCATTGATATTGAGAGAACCTACCCTTAGTACCTCCATATAGAAAAGAGAAAGGAAAAACAGAAGATACCACAGAGAAACCAGACAAAGAGAAAAAAAGCACCCTATGAGGCATGATAATCATCATTGCTTTAATCTTCTCTTAACCTTACCACGTTTCCCAGTGATGTGTATTTTTTATGGATTATCAGATAAAATTCAGTTAATCATGAACATATAGTTAACAACAAAAACTCTGTAAGACCTTATTTGTAATAAAGTATAGTGGTTATTTTCCACAACACCAGCACCTTTTGCTGCCATGACAGCAGTAACACGTTTCCTCAAGCGGAAACACTTCTTCACACTCAACTGGTCTAACCCCACTGTCTTCTGTAACACCACAGCTGACCTCACAAACTTATCAACATCAAAGAAAATCTGCCAACTTAACAGATTTCCCAAAAGTCTGGTCCAGGAACCCATTTTCCTCATCTAGATTGTAAATTGAGTCATCGCCAGCTGCTATCATATCAACAGGGATATCAGAAATGTCCATATCTTTCTCCTGATCCTCCTGAACTGATGCCACAGACCCCTGACTCTCCTCTGCCACATCCCTCTCAACACTCCCCACTTGCACCCCATCACTCGTACCAGGCATCTCCTCCACTAGCTGGGAGACTAGCTCCACCTGAACCCCCTCCTGTACCCCATCACTCATAATGGACATCTCCTCCACTACCTGGGAGACTAGCTCCACCTGAACCCCATCACTCGTACCGGGCATCTCCTCCACTACCTGGGAGACTAGCTCCACCTGAACCCCCTCCTGTACCCCATCACTCATACTGGGCATCTCCTCCACTACCTGGGAGACTAGCTCCACCTGAACCCCATCACTCGTACCGGGCATCTCCTCCACTACCTGGGAGACTAGCTCCACCTGAACCCCCTCCTGTACCCCATCACTCATACTGGGCATCTCCTCCACTACCTGGGAGACTAGCTCCACCTGAACCCCATCACTCGTACTGGGCATCTCCTCCACTACCTGGGAGACTAGCTCCACCTGTACCCCATCACTCATACTGGGCATCTCCTCCACTACCTGGGAGACTAGCTCCACCTGAACCCCATCACTCGTACCGGGCATCTCCTCCACTACCTGGGAGACTAGCTCCACCTGAACCCTCTCCTGTACCCCATCACTCATACTGGGCATCTCCTCCACTACCTGGGAGACTAGCTCCACCTGAACCCCATCACTCGTACTGGGCATCTCCTCCACTACCTGGGAGACTAGCTCCACCTGAACCCCCTCCTGTACCCCATCACTCGTACTGGGCATCTCCTCCACTACCTGGGAGACTAGCTCCACCTGAACCCCCTCCTGTACCCCATCACTCGTACTGGGCATCTCCTCCACTACCTGGGAGATTAGCTCCACCTGAACCCCCTCCTGTACCCCATCACTCGTACTGGGCATCTCCTCCCTAGTCTGGGGAAATGGCTCCCCAGATCCGTTCTTACGTCCTACAACAATATTTTCCTGCTGCACATCAGACACTATGATCCCCTCTGGTCCAAGCTGCAACTCAGTACCCTCAACACAAACAACTTGTTCCTCAGCAACAGGTGCTTGTGGCTGCTCTACCGCTGTTGGCCCACCTCTCCCTACATCAGTGGACCACCTGCGCCCCTCCCTCTGCCTTCTCCCTTTTCGGGCAAGCATGTCTCTTATGACCAACATCCCCAGATTCAAAACACTGTTGACTACCAGTACTAGCATAAACCATATACACTATGTTGTCATACTTGAATTTAAACGATAACTGCAAAGTCTGCCCAGCGGGACAATTTTAATTGAACTTGGAAACTTATTCTAAAATGGATTAAATACATGTTTTACTCATCAGTCTACACACAATACCCCATAATCACAAAGCGAAAACTGGTTTAGAAATGTTCAAGCGCTATGGTGAAACTGGCTCTCATGATGACTGCCACAGGAATGGATGACCCAGAGTTACCTCTGCTGCAGAGGATAAGTTCATTAGAGTTACCAGCCTCAGAAATTGCAGCCCAAATAAATGCTTCACAAAGTTCAAGTCACAGACACATCTCAACATCAACTTTTCAGAGGGGACTGTGTGAATCAGGCCTTCATGGTCGAATTGCTGCAAAGAAACCAGGACTAAAGGACACCAATAAGAAGAAGAGACTTGCTTGGGCCAAGAAACACGAGCAATGGACATTAGACCGGTGGAAATTTGTCCTTTGGTCTGGAATCCAAATTGGATATTTTTGGTTCCAACTGCCGTGTCTTTGTGAGACCCGGTGTGGGTGAACGGATGATCTCCGCATGTGTAGTTCCCACCGTAAAGCATGGAGGAGGAGGTGTTATGGTGTGGGGGTGCTTTGCTGGTGACACTGTCTGTGATTAATTTAGAATTCAGGGCACACTTAACCAGCATGGCTATCATAGCATTCTGCAGCGATACGCCATCCCATCTGGTTTGGGCTTAGTGGGACTATCATTTGTTTTTCAACAGGACAATGACCAAACACACCTCCGGGCTGTGTAAGGGCTATTTTACCAAGAAGGAGAGTGATGGAGTGCTGCATCAGATGACCTGGCCTCCACAATTCCCTGACCTCAACCCAATTGGGATGGTTTGGGATGAGTCAGACGGCAGAGTGAAGTAAAAGCAGCCAACAAGTGCTCAGCATATGTGGGAACTCCTTCAAGACTATTGGAAAAGCATTCCTGTCAAGGGCGTAGGTGTGGTGTGGAATCAAATGCAGGATGCAGATGCAAGTCCAAAATGCTTTAATAAAGTCCACAGAATGAACGGCTACAAACAGAGCCGGAGGCACGAGGAAAATAACACACACAGCGTACAAAATCAACAAACGCACAACAGGAACTCTCTATAACAATAGAGCACGAACGGAACCCTAACCCTAACCCTAATGGCAACACCTGCTGACATAGAACAACTACACACAACCACAAGACAGAAACAACCAGAACTTAAAGGACACATAATCAAGACATAATGAGAAACAGGTGTACCAAAACAGACCAAACCAAACACACACAGAAACAACGAACGGTGGCAGCTAGTACTCCGGGGACGACGACCGCCGAAGCCTGCCCGAACAAGGAGAAGGAGCAGCCTCGGCAGAAACCGTGACAATTCCAGGTGAAGCTGGTTGAGAGAATGCCAAGAGTGTGCAAAGCTGTCATCAAGGCAAAGGGTGGCTATTTGAAGAATCTCAAATATAAGATATATTTTGATTTGTTTAACATTTTTTTTGGATACATGATTCCATATGTGTTATTTCATAGTTTTGTTGTCTTCACTATTATTCTACAATGTCGAAAAATAGTAAAAAATAAAGAAAAACCCTTGAATGAGTAGGTGTGTCCAAACTTTTGACTGGTACAGTATATAAGGTCCCACAGTTGACAGTGCATGTCAGAGCAAAAACCAAGCCATGACGTCGAAGGAATTGTCCGTAGAGCTCCGAGACAGGATTGTATCGAGGCACAGATCTGGGGAAGGGTGCCAAAACATTTATGCAGCATTGAAGGTCACAAAGAATACAGTGGCCTCCATCATTCTTAAATGGAAGAAGTTTGGAACCACCAAGACTCTTCCTAGAGCTGGCCGCCTGGCCAAACTGAGCAATCGGGGGAGAAGGGCCTTGGTCAGGTAGGTGACCAAGAACCCGATGGTCACACTGAAAGAGCTCCAGAGTTCTTCTGTGGAGATGGGAGAACCTTCCAGAAAGACAACCATCTCTTCAGCACTCCACCAATCAGGCTTTTATGGTAGAGTGGCCAGATGGAAGCCACTCCTCAGTAAAAAGGCACATGACAGCCCACTTGGAGTTTGCCAAAAGGCACCTAAAGACTCTCAGACCATGAGAAACTAGATTCTATCGTCTGATGAAACCAAGATTGAACTCTTTGGCCTGAATGCGAAGCGTCACATCTGGAGGAATCCTGGCTCCATCCCTATGGTAAAAAATGGTGGTGGCAGCATCATGATGTGGGGATGTTTTTCAGCGGCAGGGACTGGGAGACTAGTCAGGATCGAGGGAAAGATGAACGGAGCAAAGTACAGAGAGATCCTTGATGAAAACCTGCTCCAGAGCGCTCAGGACCTCAGACTGGGGCAAAGGTTCACCTTCCAACAGGACAACAGCCCTAAGCACACAGCCAAGACAACGCATGAGTGGCTTCGCATGAGTGGCTTCGGGACAAGTCTCTGAATATCCTTGAGTGGCCCAGCCATAGCCCGGACTTGAACCCGATCTAACATCTCTGGAGAGACCTGAAAATAGCTGTGCAGCAACGCTCCCCATCCAACCTGACAAAGCTTGAGAGGATCTGCAGAGAAGAATGGGAGAAAGTCCCCAAATACAGGTGTGCCAAGCTTGTAGAGTCATACCCAAGAAGATTCGAGGCTGTAATCGCTGCCAAAGGTGCTACATTTGACATTTTAGTCATTTAGCAGACGCTCTTATCCAGAGTGACTTATAGGAGCAATTAGGGTTAAGTGCCTTACTCAAGGGCACATCGACAGATTTTTCACCTAGTCGGCTCGGGGATTAGAACCAGCGACCTTTTGGTTACTGGCACAACGCTCTTCACCACTAAGCTACCTGCTACAACAAAGTACATTTACATTTACATTTACGTCATTTAGCAGACGCTCTTATCCAGCGACTTACAAATAGGTGTATTCACCCTATAGCCAGTGGGATAACCACTTTACAATATATATTTTTTTTTTTAAGGGGGGGTAGAAGGATTACTTTATCCTATACTGTACTGAGTAATGGGTCTGAATACTTATGTAAATGTGATATTTCATTCTTTTTTTAAATGAATTTGCAAAAATGTCTAAAAACCTGTTTTGGATTTTACATTATGGGGTATTGTGTGTAGATTGATGAGGGAAAAAACTATTTATCCATGTTAGAATAAGGCTGTAACATAACCAAATGTGGAAAAAGTCAAGGGGTCTAAATACTTTCCAAATGCACTGTATTGAGTACTGCACACACTACAATTACTTAGGTTTAAATATATAGAGTACAGCACACACTACAATTACTTAGGTTTAAATATATAGAGTACTGCACACACTACAATTACTTAGGTTTAAATATATAGAGTACAGCACACACTACAATTACTTAGGTTTAAATATATAGAGTACTGCACACACTACAATTACTTAGGTTTAAATATATAGAGTACAGCACACACTACAATTACTTAGGTTTAAATATATAGAGTACTGCACACACTACAATTACTTAGGTTTAAATATATAGAGTACAGCACACACTACAATTACTTAGGTTTAAATATATAGAGTACTGCACACACTACAATTACTTAGGTTTAAATATATAGAGTACAGCACACACTACAATTACTTAGGTTTAAATATATAGAGTACAGCACACACTACAATTACTTAGGTTTAAATATATAGAGTACAGCACACACTACAATTACTTAGGTTTAAATATATAGAGTACTGCACACACTACAATTACTTAGGTTTAAATATATAGAGTACAGCACACACTACAATTACTTAGGTTTAAATATATAGAGTACAGCACACACTACAATTACTTAGGTTTAAATATATAGAGTACAGCACACACTACAATTACTTAGGTTTAAATATATAGAGTACTGCACACACTACAATTACTTAGGTTTAAATATATAGAGTACTGCACACACTACAATTACTTAGGTTTAAATATATAGAGTACAGCACACACTACAATTACTTAGGTTTAAATATATAGAGTACAGCACACACTACAATTACTTAGGTTTAAATATATAGAGTACAGCACACACTACAATTACTTAGGTTTAAATATATAGAGTACAGCACACACTACAATTACTTAGGTTTAAATATATAGAGTACAGCACACACTACAATTACTTAGGTTTAAATATATAGAGTACAGCACACACTACAATTACTTAGGTTTAAATATATAGAGTACAGCACACACTACAATTACTTAGGTTTAAATATATAGAGTACAGCACACACTACAATTACTTAGGTTTAAATATATAGAGTACAGCACACACTACAATTACTTAGGTTTAAATATATAGAGTACAGCACACACTACAATTACTTAGGTTTAAATATATAGAGTACAGCACACACTACAATTACTTAGGTTTAAATATATAGAGTACAGCACACACTACAATTACTTAGGTTTAAATATATAGAGTACAGCACACACTACAATTACTTAGGTTTAAATATATAGAGTACTGCACACACTACAATTACTTAGGTTTAAATATATAGAGTACAGCACACACTACAATTACTTAGGTTTAAATATATAGAGTACAGCACACACTACAATTACTTAGGTTTAAATATATAGAGTACTGCACACACTACAATTACTTAGGTTTAAATATATAGAGTACTGCACACACTACAATTACTTAGGTTTAAATATATAGAGTACAGCACACACTACAATTACTTAGGTTTAAATATATAGAGTACAGCACACACTACAATTACTTAGGTTTAAATATATAGAGTACTGCACACACTACAATTACTTAGGTTTAAATATATAGAGTACAGCACACACTACAATTACTTAGGTTTAAATATATAGAGTACAGCACACACTACAATTACTTAGGTTTAAATATATAGAGTACAGCACACACTACAATTACTTAGGTTTAAATATATAGAGTACTGCACACACTACAATTACTTAGGTTTAAATATATAGAGTACTGCACACACTACAATTACTTAGGTTTAAATATATAGAGTACAGCACACACTACAATTACTTAGGTTTAAATATATAGAGTACAGCACACACTACAATTACTTAGGTTTAAATATATAGAGTACTGCACACACTACAATTACTTAGGTTTAAATATATAGAGTACAGCACACACTACAATTACTTAGGTTTAAATATATAGAGTACAGCACACACTACAATTACTTAGGTTTAAATATATAGAGTACGCACACACTACAATTACTTAGGTTTAAATATATAGAGTACTGCACACACTACAATTACTTAGGTTTAAATATATAGAGTACAGCACACACTACAATTACTTAGGTTTAAATATATAGAGTACAGCACACACTACAATTACTTAGGTTTAAATATATAGAGTACTGCACACACTACAATTACTTAGGTTTAAATATATAGAGTACAGCACACACTACAATTACTTAGGTTTAAATATATAGAGTACAGCACACACTACAATTACTTAGGTTTAAATATATAGAGTACAGCACACACTACAATTACTTAGGTTTAAATATATAGAGTACAGCACACACTACAATTACTTAGGTTTAAATATATAGAGTACAGCACACACTACAATTACTTAGGTTTAAATATATAGAGTACAGCACACACTACAATTACTTAGGTTTAAATATATAGAGTACAGCACACACTACAATTACTTAGGTTTAAATATATAGAGTACAGCACACACTACAATTACTTAGGTTTAAATATATAGAGTACAGCACACACTACAATTACTTAGGTTTAAATATATAGAGTACAGCACACACTACAATTACTTAGGTTTAAATATATAGAGTACAGCACACACTACAATTACTTAGGTTTAAATATATAGAGTACAGCACACACTACAATTACTTAGGTTTAAATATATAGAGTACTGCACACACTACAATTACTTAGGTTTAAATATATAGAGTACTGCACACACTACAATTACTTAGGTTTAAATATATAGAGTACAGCACACACTACAATTACTTAGGTTTAAATATATAGAGTACAGCACACACTACAATTACTTAGGTTTAAATATATAGAGTACTGCACACACTACAATTACTTAGGTTTAAATATATAGAGTACAGCACACACTACAATTACTTAGGTTTAAATATATAGAGTACAGCACACACTACAATTACTTAGGTTTAAATATATAGAGTACTGCACACACTACAATTACTTAGGTTTAAATATATAGAATACAGCACACACTACAATTACTTAGGTTTAAATATATGAGTACAGCACACACTACAATTACTTAGGTTTAAATATATAGAGTACAGCACACACTACAATTACTTAGGTTTAAATATATAGAGTACTGCACACACTACAATTACTTAGGTTTAAATATATAGAGTACAGCACACACTACAATTACTTAGGTTTAAATATATAGAGTACAGCACACACTACAATTACTTAGGTTTAAATATATAGAGTACAGCACACACTACAATTACTTAGGTTTAAATATATAGAGTACTGCACACACTACAATTACTTAGGTTTAAAAATATAGAGTACAGCACACACTACAATTACTTAGGTTTAAATATATAGAGTACAGCACACACTACAATTACTTAGGTTTAAATATATAGAGTACAGCACACACTACAATTACTTAGATTTAAATATATAGAGTACTGCACACACTACAATTACTTAGGTTTAAATATATAGAGTACTGCACACACTACAATTACTTAGGTTTAAATATATAGAGTACTGCACACACTACAACTACTTAGGTTTAAATATATAGAGTACAGCACACACTACAATTACTTAGGTTTAAAAATAATCTCAACTGGACAACTAAATGAGGCAGTGAATGAACTGAGAGAGAAAGCACGCAGGGCATTCTATGCCATTAGAAAACAAATTCAAATTGAAATACCTATTAAAATTTGGCTAAAACTAATTGAATGTGTCATTGAACAAATTGCACTTTATGGCAGCGAGGTGTGGGGTCCACTTGCAAAACAAGATTTCACCAAATGGGACAAACACCCCATTGAAACCCTGCATGCAGAGTTCTGTAAGATTCTCCTGCATGTCCAGAGGAAAACTACAAACAATGCAAGCAGGGCAGAATTAGGCCAATATCCACTAATAATAAAAACTCAACAAATAGCAATTCAGTTTTGGAAACATCTAAAATACAATGACCCCCTCTCATATCATTACCAAGCCCTGCAATGCCAAGAGCTGAGCAAAGAAAAGAGTCCCCTCATCCAGCTGGTCCTGGGGCTGAGTTCACAAACCCGTTCTACTAACACACTGAAGGCTCAGGACCAGAACATCCAATCAATCAGAATAAACCAAATTACAACACAGTCAAACAAAACTCCATTACCTATTACAAAGTAAAATGCAGTGCTATCTGGCCCTAATTCGACAGTACACCGTGGCAAACTATTTGACCATGGTTACTGATCAAACATTAGAAAAACCTTGACAAAGTACAGGCTCAGTGAGCACAGCCTTGCCCTTGAGAAGGGTAGACACAGGAAAACCTGGCTCCCTGTAGAGGAAAGGCTGTGCCACCACTGCACCACAGCAGAACCTGAGACAGAGCTGCATTTCCTGACTAAATGTAAAAAATATAAAACTATTATAGAGTCATTTCCCCAAATGTGAAACCCTTATTCAAGGTTTCAAAGACCTCTCTGATGAGGATAGGCTCCCCGTCCTGTTGGGGGAGGACTCAGGCTACCCGTCCTGTTGGGGGAGGACTCAGGCTACCCGTCCTGTTGGGGGAGGACGCAGGCTCCCTGTCCTGTTGGGGGAGGACTCAGGCTCCCCGTCCTGTTGGGGGAGGACTCAGGCTACCCGTCCTGTTGGGGGAGGACTCAGGCTACCCGTCCTGTTGGGGGAGGACTCAGGCTACCCGTCCTGTTGGGGGAGGACTCAGGCTACCCGTCCTGTTGGGGGAGGACTCAGGCTCCCCGTCCTGTTGGGGAGGACGCAGGCTACCTGTCCTGTTGGGGGGAGGACTCAGGCTACCCGTCCTGTTGGGGGGAGGACTCAGGCTACCCGTCCTGTTGGGGGAGGACTCAGGCTACCCGTCCTGTTGGGGGAGGACTCAGGCTCCCCGTCCTGTTGGGGGAGGACTCAGGCTACCCGTCCTGTTGGGGGAGGACTCAGGCTACCCGTCCTGTTGGGGGAGGACTCAGGCTACCCGTCCTGTTGGGGGAGGACTCAGAGAGCTGTGGGTTGGCAGCGCACTACATTGCTGCCTGCCATAAGATGAGGGACAGTGTCTGACAGACCAACCAACCTGCACATGTCCTCTATATTGTTATTGTTCAATGGTTATTTTGACCCTTGGTTATTGTTGTTACCGTTGTCCCGTTGACAAGTGGAATTATGTTAATATTGTAAATATCCAAAGTAAGCTTTAGCAATATATACATTGTTACGTCATGCAAATAAAGCAAATTGAATTGAATTGACAGAAAGAGAGAGAGAGACAGAAAGAGAGAGAGAGAGACAAACAGAGAAAGAGACAAAGAGAGACAGAGAGAGAGACAGAATGAGAGAGCGACAGAAAGAGAGAGACAGAGAGAGAGAGTGGTGTGGTATCATTGTGGTACTTGTGTGGTAGTGGTAGTGATAGTGGTGTGGTAGTGGTAGTGGTGTGGTGTGGTATAGGTGTGGTAATGGTGTGGTATAGGTGTGGTAGTGGTGTGGTATAGGTGTGGTAGTGGTGTGGTAGTGGTGTGGTGTGGTAGTGGTGTGGTAGTGGTGTGGTGTAGTGGTGGTGTGGTAGTGTTGTGGTAGTGGTGTGGTGTGGTGTGGTAGTGGTGTGGTAGTGGTGTGGTGTGGTAGTGGTGTGGTAGTAGTGTGGTAGTGGTGTGGTAGTGGTGTGGTAGTGGTGTGGTAGTGGTAGTATTGTGGTAGTGGTAGTGGTGTGGTAGTGGTAGTGGTAGTGGTGTGGTAGTGGTAGTGGTAGTGGTAGTGGTAGTGGTGTGGTGGTGGTGGTGTGGTAGTGGTGTGGTAGTGGTGTGGTTGTGGTGTGGTGTGGTAGTGTTGTGGTAGTGGTGTGGTGTGGTAGTGGTGTGGTGTGGTAGTGGTGTGGTAGTGGTGTGGTAGTGGTAGTATTGTGGTGTGGTAGTGGTGTGGTAGTGGTGTGGTAGTGGTATTGGTGTGGTAGTGGTGTGGTAGTGGTGTGGTATAGGTGTGGTAGTGGTGTGGTAGTGGTAGTGGTGTGGTAGTGGTGTGGTAGTGGTAGTGGTGTGGTAGTGGTGTGGTAGTGGTGTGGTATAGGTGTGGTAGTGGTGTGGTAGTGGTGTGGTAGTGGTGTGGTAGTGGTAGTGGTGTGGTAGTGGTAGTATTGTGGTGTGGTAGTGGTGTGGTAGTGGTAGTAGTGTGGTAGTGGTGTGGTATAGGTGTGGTAGTGGTGTGGTAGTGGTGTGGTATAGGTGTGGTAGTGGTGTGGTAGTGGTGTGGTATAGGTGTGGTAGTGGTGTGGTAGTGGTGTGGTAGTGGTAGTGGTAGTGGTATTGGTGTGGTTGTGGTAGTGGTGTGGTAGTGGTGTGGTAGTGGTGTGGTAGTGGTAGTGGTGTGGTTGTGGTAGTGGTGTGGTAGTGGTGTGGTAGTGGTAGTGGTGTGGTAGAGGTGTGGTAGTGGTGTGGTAGTGGTAGTGGTGTGGTAGTGGTAGTATTGTGGTGTGGTAGTGGTGTGGTAGTATTGTGGTAGTTTTGTGGTAGTGGTGTGATGTAATAGTGGTGTGGTAGTGGTAGTGGTGTGGTAGTGGTAGTGGTGTGGTAGAGGTGTGGTAGAGGTGTGGTAGTGGTGTGGTAGTGGTAGTATTGTGGTAGTGGTAGTGGTGTGGTTGTGGTAGTGGTGTGGTATAGGTGTGGTAGTGGTAGTGGTGTGGTAGTGGTAGTGGTGTGGTAGTGGTAGTGGTGTGGTGGTGGTGTGGTGGTGGTGTGGTAGTGGTGTGGTAGTGTTGTGGTTGTGGTGTGGTGTGGTAGTGTTGTGGTAGTGGTGTGGTGTGGTAGCTGTGTCACTAGAGATCCTGGTTCGAATCCAGGCTCTGTCATAGCCGGCCGCGACCGGGAGACCCATGGGGCGGCGCACAATTGGCCCAGCGTTGTCCAGGGTAGGGGAGGGAATGGCCGGCAGGGATGTAGCTCAGTTGGTAGAGCATGGCGTTTGCAACGCCAGGGTTGTGGGTTCGATTCCCACGGGGGGTATAAAAAATAATGTAAGTCGCTCTGGATAAGAGTGTCTGCTAAATAACTAAAATGTAAATGTAAAATGTAGTGGTGTGGTGTGGTAGTGGTGTGGTAGTGGTGTGGTAGTGGTAGTGGTGTGGTAGTGGTGTGGTAGTATTGTGGTAGTGGTAGTGGTGTGGTAGTGGTAGTATTGTGGTGTGGTAGTGGTGTGGTGTAGTGGTGGTGTGGTAGTGTTGTGGTAGTGGTGTGGTGTGGTGTGGTAGTGGTGTGGTAGTGGTGTGGTGTGGTAGTGGTGTGGTAGTAGTGTGGTAGTGGTGTGGTAGTGGTGTGGTAGTGGTGTGGTAGTGGTAGTATTGTGGTAGTGGTAGTGGTGTGGTAGTGGTAGTGGTGTGGTAGTGGTAGTGGTAGTGGTAGTGGTAGTGGTGTGGTGGTGGTGTGGTAGTGGTGTGGTAGTGGTGTGGTAGTGGTGTGGTTGTGGTGTGGTGTGGTAGTGGTGTGGTAGTGGTGTGGTGTGGTAGTGGTGTGGTGTGGTAGTGGTGTGGTAGTGGTGTGGTAGTGGTAGTATTGTGGTGTGGTAGTGGTGTGGTAGTGGTGTGGTAGTGGTAGTGGTGTGGTAGTGGTGTGGTAGTGGTGTGGTATAGGTGTGGTAGTGGTGTGGTAGTGGTAGTGGTGTGGTAGTGGTGTGGTAGTGGTAGTGGTGTGGTAGTGGTGTGGTATAGGTGTGGTAGTGGTGTGGTAGTGGTGTGGTAGTGGTGTGGTATAGGTGTGGTAGTGGTGTGGTAGTGGTAGTGGTGTGGTAGTGGTGTGGTAGTGGTAGTGGTGTGGTAGTGGTGTGGTAGTGGTGTGGTATAGGTGTGGTAGTGGTGTGGTAGTGGTGTGGTATAGGTGTGGTAGTGGTGTGGTAGTGGTGTGGTATAGGTGTGGTAGTGGTGTGGTAGTGGTGTGGTAGTGGTAGTGGTAGTGGTGTGGTTGTGGTAGTGGTGTGGTAGTGGTGTGGTAGTGGTGTGGTAGTGGTAGTGGTAGTGGTGTGGTTGTGGTAGTGGTGTGGTAGTGGTGTGGTAGTGGTAGTGGTGTGGTAGAGGTGTGGTAGTGGTGTGGTAGTGGTAGTGGTGTGGTAGTGGTAGTATTGTGGTGTGGTAGTGGTGTGGTAGTATTGTGGTAGTTTTGTGGTAGTGGTGTGATGTAATAGTGGTGTGGTAGTGGTAGTGGTGTGGTAGTGGCAGTGGTGTGGTAGAGGTGTGGTAGAGGTGTGGTAGTGGTGTGGTAGTGGTAGTATTGTGGTAGTGGTAGTGGTGTGGTTGTGGTAGTGGTGTGGTATAGGTGTGGTAGTGGTAGTGGTGTGGTAGTGGTAGTGGTGTGGTGGTGGTGTGGTGGTGGTGTGGTAGTGGTGTGGTAGTGTTGTGGTTGTGGTGTGGTGTGGTAGTGTTGTGGTAGTGGTGTGGTGTGGTAGCTGTGTCACTAGAGATCCTGGTTCGAATCCAGGCTCTGTCATAGCCGGCCGCGACCGGGAGACCCATGGGGCGGCGCACAATTGGCCCAGCGTTGTCCAGGGTAGGGGAGGGAATGGCCGGCAGGGATGTAGCTCAGTTGGTAGAGCATGGCGTTTGCAACGCCAGGGTTGTGGGTTCGATTCCCACGGGGGGTATAAAAAATAATGTAAGTCGCTCTGGATAAGAGTGTCTGCTAAATAACTAAAATGTAAATGTAAAATGTAGTGGTGTGGTGTGGTAGTGGTGTGGTAGTGGTGTGGTAGTGGTGTGGTAGTGGTAGTGGTGTGGTAGTGGTGTGGTAGTATTGTGGTAGTGGTAGTGGTGTGGTAGTGGTAGTATTGTGGTGTGGTAGTGGTGTGGTAGTATTGTGGTAGTGTTGTGGTAGTGGTGTGGTGTGGTATAGGTGTGGTAGTGGTGTGGTAGTGGTGTGGTAGTGGTGTGGTAGTGGTGTGGTAGTGGTAGTGGTAGTGGTAGTGGTGTGGAAGTGGTGTGGTAGTGGTAGTGGTGTGGTAGTGGTAGTGGTGTGGTAGTGGTAGTGGTAGAGGTAGTGGTGTGGTAGTGGTAGTGGTAGTGGTGTGGTAGTGGTAGTGGTAGTGGTAGTGGTGTGGTAGTGGTGTGGTGTAGTAGTGGTAGTGGTGTGGTAGTGGTGTGGTAGTGGTGTGGTAGTGGTGTGGTAGTGGTGTGGTAGTGGTGTGGTAGTGGTAGTGGTGTGGTAGTGGTAGTGGTGTGGTAGTGGTGTGGTAGTGGTGTGGTAGTGGTAGTGGTAGTGGTGTGGTAGTGGTAGTGGTGTGGTAGTGGTGTGGTAGTGGTGTGGTAGTGGTAGTGGTAGTGGTGTGGTAGTGGTGTGGTGTAGTTGTGGTAGTGGTGTGGTAGTGGTGTGGTAGTGGTGTGGTAGTGGTAGTGGTGTGGTAGTGGTGTGGTAGTGGTGTGGTAGTGGTAGTGGTAGTGGTGTGGTGTAGTAGTGGTAGTGGTGTGGTAGTGGTGTGGTAGTGGTGTTGTAGTGGTGTGGTAGTGGTGTGGTAGTGGTGTGGTAGTGGTAGTGGTAGTGGTAGTGGTGTGGTAGTGGTGTGGTGGTGGTGTGGTAGTGGTAATGGTAGTGGTGTGGTAGTGGTGTGGTAGTGGTGTTGTAGTGGTAGTGGTAGTGGTGTGGTAGTGGTAGTGGTGTGGTAGTGGTGTGGTGGTGGTAGTGGTAGTGGTAGTGGTAGTGGTGTGGTGTGGTAGTGGTGTGGTAGTGGTAGTGGTGTGGTAGTGGTGTGGTAGTGGTAGTGGTGTGGTAGTGGTGTGGTAGTGGTGTGGTGTAGTAGTGGTAGTGGTGTGGTAGTGGTAGTGGTAGTGGTGTGGTAGTGGTGTGGTAGTGGTGTGGTAGTGGTGTGGTAGTGGTAGTGGTGTGGTAGTGGTGTGGTAGTGGTGTGGTGTGGTAGTGGTAGTGGTGTGGTAGTGGTGTGGTAGTGGTAGTGGTGTGGTAGTGGTGTGGTGTGGTAGTGGTGTGGTAGTGGTAGTGGTGTGGTAGTGGTGTGGTAGTGGTGTGGTGTAGTAGTGGTAGTGGTGTGGTAGTGGTGTGGTGGTGTGGTGAGTGGTAGTGGTAGTGGTAGTGGTAGTGGTAGTGGTAGTGGTGTGGTAGTGGTAGTGGTAGTGGTGTGGTAGTGGTGTGGGAGTGGTGTGGTGTGGTAGTGGTAGTGGTAGTGGTGTGGTAGTGGTGTGGTAGTGGTAGTGGTGTGGTAGTGGTAGTGGTGTGGTAGTGGTAGTGGTAGTGGTAGTGGTGTAGTAGTGGTAGTGGTGTGGTAGTGGTGTGGTAGTGGTGTGGTAGTGGTAGTGGTGTGGTAGTGGTGTGGTAGTGGTGTGGTAGTGGTGTGGTAGTGGTAGTGGTGTGGTAGTGGTGTGGTAGTGGTGTGGTAGTGGTGTGGTAGTGGTAGTGGTGTGGTAGTGGTAGTGGTAGTGGTAGTGGTAGTGGTGTGGTAGTGGTGTGGTAGTGGTGTGGTAGTGGTAGTGGTGTGGTAGTGGTAGTGGTGTGGTAGTGGTAGTGGTGTGGTAGTGGTGTGGTAGTGGTAGTTGTGTGGTAGTGGTAGTGGTGTGGTAGTGGTAGTGGTAGTGGTAGTGGTGTGGTAGTGGTGTGGTAGTGGTGTGGTGGTGGTGTGGTAGTGGTGTGGTAGTGGTGTGGTTGTGGTGTGGTAGTGGTAGTGGTAGTGGTGTGGTAGTGGTGTGGGAGTGGTGTGGTGTGGTAGTGGTAGTGGTAGTGGTGTGGTAGTGGTGTGGTAGTGGTAGTGGTGTGGTAGTGGTAGTGGTGTGGTAGTGGTAGTGGTAGTGGTAGTGGTGTAGTAGTGGTAGTGGTGTGGTAGTGGTGTGGTAGTGGTGTGGTAGTGGTAGTGGTGTGGTAGTGGTGTGGTAGTGGTGTGGTAGTGGTGTGGTGAGTGGTAGTGGTGTGGTAGTGGTGTGGTAGTGGTGTGGTAGTGGTGTGGTAGTGGTGAGTGGTGTGGTAGTGGTGAGTGGTGAGTGGTAGTGGTAGTGGTGTGGTAGTGGTGTGGTAGTGGTGTGGTAGTGGTAGTGGTGTGGTAGTGGTAGTGGTGTGGTAGTGGTAGTGGTGTGGTAGTGGTGTGGTAGTGGTAGTTGTGTGGTAGTGGTAGTGGTGTGGTAGTGGTAGTGGTAGTGGTAGTGGTGTGGTAGTGGTGTGGTGTGGTAGTGGTGTGGTGTGGTAGTGGTGTGGTAGTGGTGTGGTAGTGGTAGTGGTGTGGTAGTGGTAGTATTGTGGTGTGGTAGTGGTAGTGGTGTGGTAGTATTGTGGTAGTGTTGTGGTAGTGGTGTGGTAGTGGTGTGATGTAATAGTGGTGTGGTAGTGGTGTGGTAGTGGCAGTGGTGTGGTAGTGGTAGTGGTGTGGTAGTGGTGTGGTAGTGGTAGTGGTGTGGTAGTGGTGTGGTAGTGGTAGTGGTGTGGTAGTGGTGTGGTAGTGGTGAGGTGTGGTAGTGGTGTGGTAGTGGTGTGGTGTAGTTGTGGTAGTGGTGTGGTAGTGGTGTGGTAGTGGTAGTGGTAGTGGTAGTGGTAGTGGTAGTGGTAGTGGTGTGGTAGTGGTGAGGTGTGGTAGAGGTGTGGTGTGGTAGTGGTGTGGTAGTGGTGTGATAGTGGTAGTGGTGTGGTAGTGGTGTGGTAGTGGTGTGGTAGTGGTAGTGGTGTGGTAGTGGTGTGGTAGTGGTGAGGTGTGGTAGAGGTGTGTTAGTGGTAGTGGTGTGGTAGTGGTGTGGTAGTGGTGTGATAGTGGTAGTGGTGTGGTAGTGGTGTGGTAGTGGTAGTGGTGTGGTAGTGGTGTGGTAGTGGTGAGGTGTGGTAGAGGTGTGTTAGTGGTAGTGGTGTGGTAGTGGTGTGGTAGTGGTGTGGTAGTAGTGTGGTAGTGGTGTGGTAGTGGTGTGGTAGTAGTGTGGTAGTGGTGTGGTAGGGATAGTGGTGTGGTAGTGGTAGTGGTGTGGTAGTGGTGTGGTAGGGATAGTGGTGTGGTAGTGGTAGTGGTGTGGTAGTGGTGTGGTAGTAGTGTGGTAGTGGTGTGGTAGGGATAGTGGTGTGGTAGTGGTAGTGGTGTGGTAGTGGTGTGGTAGTGGTGTGGTGTGGTTGTATTGTGGTAGTGGTGTGGTAGTGGTGTGGTGTGGTTGTATTGTGGTAGTGGTGTGGTGTGATGTGGTAGTGGTGTGGTAGTGATGTGGTAGGGATAGTGGTGTGGTAATACATCTCAGGGTTAGGGTTACCTGTAAGCTTCTATGAGTCTTTCCACCTTTTGGGCCTCTCCCTGGACTCTGATTTGAGCTTGGAACTTCCTGAGAGCCTCGTCTAGTTCCATGGCCGAGAAATCCATGTCATCCACCACACAACTGGAGAAGAGAACATTGGTATGAACATAGAGATATACAGAACATAATATATATTCAACTGGAGAAGAGAACATTGGTATGAACATAGAGACACATGTACTACTGATTGTAAGACTGTCTGAGCTCTGGGATTCTCAGATTTAGCTGTGTGGGTACCGTACAGTATAGGGCAAGACAAAATATTTAAGTGCCTTTGAACGGGGCATGGTAGTAGGTGCCAGGCACACCGGTTTTTGTCAAGAACTGCAACGCTGCTGTTGTTTTCACACTCAACAGTTTCTCGTGTGTATCAAGAATGGTCCACCACCCAAAGGACATCCAGCCAACTTGACACAACTGTGGGAAGCATTGGAGTCAACACGGGCCAGCATCCCTGTGGAATGCTTTCAACACCTTGTAGAGTCCATGCCCTGACGAATTGAGGCTGTTCTCAGGGCAAAAGAAGGTGCAACTCAATATTAGGAAGGTGTTACTAATGTTTTGTACACTCAGTGTATATTCAAACTGCTGCCTCAGATACTGTTGTCATAGTAGATATTCTCTGGTAGACTGACTTATTATCAAGTGCTGAAGCAACAGAAAACAACACATTTAAAGGAATCATTATAATTGATGAGTGTCAAGAAATAACCCCAACCACCCAAACTACAACAGTATCATGCATATTGCATTATAGACTGATGAAGATTCATCATTTATATGTGTGGTCTTCAGAGACTACTGTAAATATGAAAATGACCAGCTGTTTCTGTGAACAGATGAGGAGCTGAATGGAGAATTAGAAGACAGAAGCTGAGGGAGTTAGATCAATCTAAAGGGAAGCATCAACATGGTGTTTACGATGAAGGATTTGTTGGAAAAGGTATGTTGGTTTGCTGCTGTGAGTTTTCTAGATCTTGCTGAGACAGGCTATTTAGCTGATCTTGCTGATACAGAGACAGACAGACAGCTGACTCACTCCAGGACATCTCTGTTGAATTTTTTCTGCCTGTTCCCCAGGAACTCTCCAATCATTTGCCTGCTCAGGCCCTTCCTCTTGAGCAGGAAGTGAGCCACGCCCACTGGAGTGTCTGGGACAAACCCTCGATCAATCAGGTACTGACACCCCTTCTCTGGCTTCCTGTAGGGGGGACGAGGGGGGAGAGAGAGAGAAATAGAGATTAAGGGGAGGAGAGAGGGAGGAAGAGAGAGAGCGTTATCCTAATCCGTGAATTTTCTGAGTCTGAATATGTGTCAGAGAAGAGGCATGATTTGGGGTGAGGGTGGGCTGCTGGGGATTGGATGAGGGTGGGATGCTGGGGATTGGATGAGGGTGGGCTGCTGGGGATTGGGTGAGGGTGGGATGCTGGGGATTAGGTGAGGGTGGGATGCTGGGGATTGGGTGAGGGTGGGATGCTGGGGATTAGGTGAGGGTGGGATGCTGGGGATTGGGTGAGGGTGGGCTGCTGGGGGATTGGGTGAGGTGGGATGCTGGGGATTGGGTGAGGGTGGGATGCTGGGGATTAGGTGAGGGTGGGATGCTGGGGATTGGATGAGGGTGGGATGCTGCGGATTGGGTGAGGGTGGGATGCTGGGGATTAGGGTGAGGGTGGGATGCTGGGGATTGGGTGAGGGTGGGATGCTGGGGATTAGGTGAGGGGTGGGATGCTGGGGATTGGGTGAGGGTGGGATGCTGGGGATTGGGTGAGGGTGGGATGCTGGGGATTGGGTGAGGGTGAGGATGCTGGGGATTGGGTGAGGGTGGGATGCTGGGGTTTGGGTGAGGGTGGGATGCTGGGGATTGGGTGAGGGTGGGATGCTGGGGATTGGGTGAGGGTGGGATGCTGGGGATTGGGTGAGGGTGGGATGCTGGGGATTAGGTGAGGGTGGGATGCTGGGGATTAGGTGAGGGTGGGATGCTGGGGATTGGGTGAGGGTGGGATGCTGAGGGATTGGGTGAGGGTGGGATGCTGGGGATTAGGTGAGGGTGGGATGCTGGGGATTGGGTGAGGGTGGGATGCTGGGGATTAGGTGAGGGTGGGATGCTGGGGATTGGGTGAGGGTGGGATGCTGGGGATTGGGTGAGGGTGGGATGCTGGGGGATTAGGTGAGGGTGGGATGCTGGGGATTAGGTGAGGGTGGGATGCTGGGGATTGGGTGAGGTGGGGTGCTGGGGATTGGGTGAGGGTGGGATGCTGGGGATTGGGTGAGGGTGGGATGCTGGGGATTAGGTGAGGGTGGGATGCTGGGGATTGGGTGAGGGTGGGATGCTGGGGATTAGGTGAGGGTGGGATGCTGGGGATTGGGTGAGGGTGGGATGCTGGGGATTGGGTGAGGGTGTAGGGGGTGGTATGGGTCGGCCTGGCTCCTACTGGTCTACAGGGGGCTTCCTGAGATTAAAAGGAATGGCTCCTACTGGTCTACAGGGGGCTTCCTGAGATTAAAAGGAACGGCTCCTACTGGTCTACAGGGGGCTTCCTGAGATTAAAAGGAACGGCTCCTACTGGTCTACAGGGGGCTTCCTGAGATTAAAAGGAACGGCTCCTACTGGTCTACAGGGGGCTTCCTGAGATTAAAAGGAACGGCTCCTACTGGTCTACAGGGGGCTTCCTGAGATTAAAGGAACGGCTCCTACTGGTCTACAGGGGGCTTCCTGATATTAAAGGAACGGCTCCTACTGGTTTACAGGGGCTTCCTGAGATTAAAAGGAACGGCTCCTACTGGTCTACAGGGGGCTTCCTGAGATTAAAAGGAACGGCTCCTACTGGTCTACAGGGGGCTTCCTGATATTAAAAGGAACGGCTCCTACTGGTCTACAGGGGGCTTCCTGATATTAAAAGGAACGGCTCCTACTGGTCTACAGGGGGCTTCCTGATATTAAAAGGAACGGCTCCTACTGGTCTATAGGGGGCTTCCTGAGATTAAAAGGAACGGCTCCTACTGGTCTATAGGGGGCTTCCTGAGATTAAAAGGAACGGCTCCTACTGGTCTACAGGGGGCTTCCTGATATTAAAAGGAACGGCTCCTACTGGTCTACAGGGGGCTTCCTGATATTAAAAGGAACGGCTCCTACTGGTTTACAGGGGGCTTCCTGATATTAAAAGGAACGGCTCCTACTGGTCTACAGGGGGCTTCCTGATATTAAAAGGAACGGCTCCTACTGGTCTACAGGGGGCTTCCTGATATTAAAAGGAACGGCTCCTACTGGTCTACAGGGGGCTTCCTGAGATTAAAAGGAACGGCTCCTACTGGTCTACAGGGGGCTTCCTGAGATTAAAAGGAACGGCTCCTACTGGTCTACAGGGGGCTTCCTGAGATTAAAAGGAACGGCTCCTACTGGTCTACAGGGGGCTTCCTGATATTAAAAGGAACGGCTCCTACTGGTCTACAGGGGGCTTCCTGATATTAAAAGGAACGGCTCCTACTGGTCTACAGGGGGCTTCCTGATATTAAAGGAACGGCTCCTACTGGTCTACAGGGGGCTTCCTGATATTAAAAGGAACGGCTCCTACTGGTCTACAGGGGGCTTCCTGATATTAAAAGGAACGGCTCCTACTGGTCTACAGGGGGCTTCCTGAGATTAAAAGGAACGGCTCCTACTGGTCTACGAGGGGCTTCCTGAGATTAAAAGGAACGGCTCCTACTGGTCTATAGGGGGCTTCCTGATATTAAAAGGAACGGCTCCTACTGGTCTACAGGGGGCTTCCTGAGATTAAAAGGAACGGCTCCTACTGGTCTACAGGGGGCTTCCTGAGATTAAAAGGAATGGCTCCTACTGGTCTACAGGGGGCTTCCTGAGATTAAAAGGAACGGCTCCTACTGGTCTATAGGGGGCTTCCTGAGATTAAAAGGAACGGCTCCTACTGGTCTACAGGGGGCTTCCTGAGATTAAAAGGAACGGCTCCTACTGGTCTACAGGGGGCTTCCTGATATTAAAAGGAACGGCTCCTACTGGTCTACAGGGGGCTTCCTGATATTAAAAGGAACGGCTCCTACTGGTCTACAGGGGGCTTCCTGATATTAAAAGGAACGGCTCCTACTGGTCTACAGGGGGCTTCCTGATATTAAAAGGAACGGCTCCTACTGGTCTACAGGGGGCTTCCTGATATTAAAAGGAACGGCTCCTACTGGTCTACAGGGGGCTTCCTGAGATTAAAAGGAACGGCTCCTACTGGTCTACAGGGGGCTTCCTGAGATTAAAAGGAACGGCTCCTACTGGTCTATAGGGGGCTTCCTGATATTAAAAGGAACGGCTCCTACTGGTCTACAGGGGGCTTCCTGAGATTAAAAGGAACGGCTCCTACTGGTCTACAGGGGGCTTCCTGAGATTAAAAGGAACGGCTCCTACTGGTCTACAGGGGGCTTCCTGAGATTAAAAGGAACGGCTCCTACTGGTCTATAGGGGGCTTCCTGAGATTAAAAGGAACGGCTCCTACTGGTCTACAGGGGCTTCCTGAGATTAAAAGGAACGGCTCCTACTGGTCTACAGGGGGCTTCCTGAGATTAAAGGAACGGCTCCTACTGGTCTACAGGGGGCTTCCTGATATTAAAAGGAACGGCTCCTACTGGTCTACAGGGGGCTTCCTGATATTAAAAGGAACGGCTCCTACTGTTCTACAGGGGGCTTCCTGATATTAAAAGGAACGTCTCCTACTGGTCTATAGGGGGCTTCCTGAGATTAAAAGGAATGGCTCCTACTGGTCTATAGGGGGCTTCCTGAGATTAAAAGGAACGGCTCCTACTGGTCTACAGGGGGCTTCCTGAGATTAAAAGGAACGGCTCCTACTGGTCTACAGGGGGCTTCCTGAGATTAAAAGGAACGGCTCCTACTGGTCTATAGGGGGCTTCCTGAGATTAAAAGGAACGGATCCTACTGGTCTACAGGGGGCTTCCTGAGATTAAAAGGAACGGCTCCTACTGGTCTATAGGGGCTTCCTGAGATTAAAAGGAACGGCTCCTACTGGTCTACAGGGGGCTTCCTGAGAGGAGGTAGAAGAGAGGTGGCTGGGGAGCACTGCTGATTAAAAGGAACGTAATGGTCCACAAAGAAAATCAAAGCAGATCAACAATCATCAAAGATAAACACAATCACACAGATACAGTTGATCATGCTATTTTATTGAATAAGTTGTCCTCGATAGACCTGAGATCTGACGCCTGCTCATAGTTTCATGATTATCTTAGTGACAGAACTCAGGCCATCGTGATTGATGGGGTTAAGTCAGAATTTCTTAAAGTACATGAAGGTGTACCACAGGGGTTGATTTTGGGACCTGTTTTGTTCACTATTTATATAAATGCTATTGGTCAATCTGTTAAAAATTGTAAATTTCATCTATATGCAGATTATACTATTATGTAAGCAATTGCCCTGACTGCTGACCTGGCTGTGACAAGGCTACAGTCCCATTTTGAAGCTGTTCAGGAAGCCCTTAATGATTTAAAACTGGTACTTAATATGGGCAAAACTAAATACACGTTGTTTTCAAGTTCTCGTAAGATTCTCAGATCACATCTTCACTCATCAGATGGTTCTATAATCAAACAAGTCCCTGCATACAAATACAATGGTATTTAGACTGACAATGATTTACAGTGCCTTCAGAAAATTTTTCCACATTTTGTTACGTTACAACCTTATTCTAAAATTGATTCAAATTTTAAAACATCCTCAGCAATCTACACACAATACCCCATAATGAGAAAGTGAAAAAAGGTTTGCAAATGTATTAAAAATAGAAAACAGAAATACAGTATTTACATACTGGAAGTATTAAGCCCCTTTGCTATGAGACTCGAACTTGAGCTCAGGTGAATCCTGTTTCCATTCATCATCCTTGAGATGTTTCTACAACTTGATTGGAGTACACCTGTCGTAAGTTCAATTGATTAGACATGATTTGGAAAGGCACACACCTGTCTATGTAAGGTCACACAGTTGACAGTGCATGTCAGAGCAAAAACCAAGCCATGAGGTCGAAGGAATTGTCCGTAGAGCTCCGAGACAGGATTGTCTCGAGGCACAGATCTAGGGAAGGGTACCAAACATTTCTGCAGCATTGAAGGTCCCCAAAAACACAGTGGCCTCCATCATTCTTAAATGGAAGATGTTTGGATCCACCAATACTCATCCTAGAGCTGGCCGGCCAGCCAAACTGAGCAATCTGGGGAGAAGGGCCATGGTCAGGGAGGTGACCAAGAACCCGATGGTCACTCTAACAGAGCTCTAGAGTTCCTCTGTGGAGATGGGAGAACCTTCCAGAAGGACCATCTCTGCAGCACTCCACCAATCAGGCCTTTATGGTAGAGTGGCCAGATGGAAGCACTCCTCAGTAAAAGGCACATGACAGCCCGCTTGGAGTTTCCCAAAAGGCACCTAAAGACTCTCAGACTATGAGAAAGAAGAATCTCTGGTCTGATGAAACCAAGATTGGACTCTTTGGCCTGAATGCCAAGCGTCACGTCTGGAGGAAACCTGGCACCATCCCTATGGTGAAGCATGGTGGTGGCAGCATCATGCTGTGGGGATATTTTTCAGCGGCAGGGACTGGGAGACTAGTCAGGATTGAGGGAAAGATGAACGGAGCAAAGTACATAGAGATCCTTGATGAAAACCTGCTCCAGAGCGCTCAGGACCTCAGACTGGGGTGAAGGTTCACCTTCTAACAGGACAACGACACAAAGCACACAGCCAAGACAATGCAGGAGTGGCTTCAGGACAAGTCTCTGAATGTCCTTGAGTGGCCCAGCCAGAGCCCAAACTTCAAATCAAATCAAATTTTATTGGCCACATGCGCCAAATACAACAGGTGCAGACATTACAGTGAAATGCTTACTTACAGCCCTTAACCAACAGTGCATTTATTTTTAATAAAAAAAAGTAAAATAAAACAACAACAAAAAAAGTGTTGAGAAAAAAAGAGCAGAAGTAAAATAAAATAACAGTAGGGAGGCTATATATACAGGGGGGTACCGGTGCAGAGTCAATGTGCGGGGGCACCGGCTAGTAGAGGTAGTTGAAGTAATATGTACATGTGGGTAGAGTTAAAGTGACTATGCATAAATAATTAACAGAGTAGCAGCAGCGTAAAAAGATGGGGTGGGGGGCAGTGCAAATAGTCCGGGTAGCCATGATTAGCTGTTCGGGAGTCTTATGGCTTGGGGGTAGAAGCTGTTGAGAAGTCTTTTGGACCTAGACTTGGCACTCCGTTACCGCTTGCCGTGCGGTAGCAGACAGAACAGTCTATGACTAGGGTGGCTGGAGTCTTTGACAATTTTGAGGGCCTTCCTCTGACACCGCCTGGTATAGAGGTTCTGGATGGCAGGAAGCTTGGCCCCAGTGATGTACTGGGCCGTACGCACTACCCTCTGTAGTGCCTTGCGGTCGGAGGCCAAGCAGTTGCCATTGCAGGCGGTGATGCAACCAGTCAGAATGCTCTCGATGGTGCAGCTGTATAATTTTTTGAGGATCTGAGGACCCATGCCGAATCGTTTCAGTCTCCTGAGGGGGAATAGGCTTTGTCGTGCCCTCTTCACGACTGTCTTGGTGTGTTTGGACCATGATAGTTCATTGGTGATGTGGACACCAAGGAACTTGAAGCTCTCAACCTGTTCCACTACAGCCCCGTCGATGAGAATGGGGGCGTGCTCAGTCCTCTTTTTTTTCCTGTAGTCCACAATCATCTCCTTTGTCTTGGTCACGTTGAGGGAGAGATTGTTATCCTGGCACCACACGGCCAGGTCTCTGACATCCTCCCTATAGGCTGTCTCATCGTTGTTGGTGATCAGGCCTACCACTGTTGTGTCGTCTGCAAACTTGATGATGGTGTTGGAGTCGTGCCTGGCTATGCAGTCATGGGTGAACAGGGAGTACAGGAGGGGACTGAGCACGCACCCCTGAGGGGCTCCTGTGTTGAGGATCAGTGTGGCAGATGTGTTGTTACCTACCCTTACCACCTGGGGGCGGCCCGTCAGGAAGTCCAGGATCCAGTTGCAGAGGGAGGTGTTTAGTCCCAGGATCCTTAGCTTAGTGATGAGCTTTGAGGGCACTATGGTGTTGAATGCTGAGCTGTAGTCAATGAATTGCATTCTCACGTAGGTGTTCCTCTTGTCCAGGTGGGAAAGGGCAGTGTGGAGTGCAATAGAGATTGCATCATCTGTGGATCTGTTGGGGCGGTAGGCAAATTGGAGTGGGTCTAGGGTTTCTGGGATAATGGTGTTGATGTGAGCCATGACCAGCCTTTCAAAGCACTTCATACATACAGACGTCAGTGCTACGGGTCAGTAGTCATTTAGGCAGGTTATCTTAGTGTCCTTGGGCACAGGGACTATGGTGGTCTGCTTGAAACATGTTGGTATTACAGACTCAGTCAGTGACATGTTGAAAATGTCAGTGAAGACACTTGCCAGTTGGTCAGCACATGCTCGGAGTACACGTCCTGGTAATCCGTCTGGCCCTGCGGCCTTGTGAATGTTGACCTGCTTAAAAGTCTTACTCACATCGGCTACGGAGAGCGTGATCACATAGTCATCCGGAACAGCTGGTGCTCTCATGCATGCTTCAGTGTTGTTTGCCTCGAAGCGAGCATAGAAGTGGTTTAGCTCGTCTGGAAGTCTTGTGTCACTGGGCAGCTTGCGGCTGTGCTTCCCTTTGTAGTCTGTAATAGTTTTCAAGCCCTGCCACATCCGACGAGCGTCAGAGCCGGTGTAGTACGATTCAATCTTAGTCCTGTATTGACTCTTTGCCTGTTTGATGGTTCGTCGGAGGGCATAGCGGGATTTCTTATAAGCGTCCGGGTTAGAGTCCCGCTCCTTGAAAGCGGCAGCTCTACCCTTTAGCTCAGTGAGGATGTTTCAGGTAATCCATGGCTTCTGGTTGGGGTATGTACGTACGGTCACTGTGGGGACGACATCATCGATGCACTTATTGATGAAGCCAGTGACTGATGTGGTGTACTCCTCAATGCTATCTGAAGAATCCCAGAACATGTTCCAGTCTGTGCTAGCAAAACAGTCCTGTAGCTTAGCATCTGCGTCATCTGACCACTTTTTTATTAACCGAGTCACTGGTGCTTCCTGCTTCAGTTGTTGCTTATAAGCAGGAATCAGGAGGATAGAGTTATGGTCAGATTTGCCAAATGGAGGGCGAGGGAGAGGTTTGTATGCATCTCTATGTATGGAGTAAAGGTGGTCTAGAGTTTTTTTTCCTCTGGTTGCACATTTAACATGCTGGTAGAAATTAGGTAGAACGGATTTAAGTTTCCCTGCATTAAAGTCCCCGGCCACTAGGAGCGCTGCCTCTGGATGAGCGTTTTCCTGTTGACTTATGGCCTTATACAGCTCATTCAGTGCAATCTTAATGCCAGCATTGGTTTGTGGTGGTAAATAGACAGCTATGAAAAATATAGATGAAAACTCTCTTGGTAAATAGTGTGGTCTACAGCATATCATAAGATACTCTACCTCAGGCGAGAAAAACCTAGAGACTTCCTTAGTATTTGATTTTGTGCACCAGCTGTTGTTTACAAATATACACAGACCGCCACCCCTTGTCTTACCGGAGTCAGCCGTTCTATCCTGCCGATGTAGCGTATAGCCTGCTAGCTGTATGTTATCCATGTCGTCGTTCAGCCACGACTCTGTGAAACATAAGATATTACCGTTTTTAATGTCCCGTTGATAGGATAACCGTAATCTTAGGTCATCCAATTTATTTTCCAATGATTGAAGATTGGCTAATAGGATTGATGGGAGCGGCAGTTTACTCGCTCGCCGTCGGATCCTTACAAGGCACCCCGACCTACGTCCACGATATCTCCGTCTCTTCCTCATGCGAATTACGGGGATTTGGGCCTTGTCGGGTGTCTGTAGGATATCCTTCGTGGCCGCCTCATTGAAGAAAAATTATTCGTCCAATACGAGGTGAGTAATCGCTGTCCTGATATCCAGAAGCTCTTTTTGGTTATAAGAGACGATGGCAGAAACATTATGTACAAAATAAATTACAAATAACGCGGAAAAACACACATAATAGTACAATTGGTTAGAGGGCTGTAAAACGGCAGCCATCTTCTCCGGCGCCATTTAAATTCTCTCTGAACCCAATCAAACATCTTTGGAGAGACCTGAAAATAGCTGTGCAGCAACGCTCCCCATCCAACCTGACAAAGCATGAGAGGATCTGCAGAGAAGAATGGGAGAAACTCCTCAAATACAGGTGTGCCAAGCTTGTAGCGTCATACCCAAGAAGACTCAAGGCTGTAATCGCTGACAAAGGTTCTTCAACAAAGTACTGAGTAAAGGGTCTGAATACTTATGTCAATGTGTATTTCAGTTGTTTATTTTGTATAAATTAGCAAACATTTCTAAAAATCTGTTTTAGAATAAGGCTGTAACGTTACAAAATATGGAAAAAGTCAAGGGGTCTGAATAGTTTCCTAAGGCACTGTAACGTTTAAAAGCATACGAATGAGCTTGTTAAGAAGTTAAGATTTAAAGTTGCCTTTTTTTATAGAAACAGATCTTGCCTCTCTCTAGTCAGCAGGAAGCAGATTGTGCAGTCAGCCTTTCTACCTGTTGGTGATTATGGTGATACTATTTATCAAAGTGCAGCTGCCACTACTCTTAAAGCCTTGGGTGTCGTTTATCACAGCGCCCTTCGTTTTATCACAGGAGACAGTTTTATGACGCATTCTTTACCAAAAGGTTGGCTGGTCCTCTTTAAAGTCATGTAGATCACATCATTACGCTCTTTTTGTTTACAAAGCCCTGCTCCATAAGCTTCCGACTTACCTAACATCACTGTTAAGATTTAAAATGAGAAGTTACCCGTTCACCGGGTTGGTTAACTTTGGAGACTCCTTTGGTGTCGGTATTGGTGTTGGTAAATCGGCCTTTAATTTCCTTGCACCCTATGTTTGGAATAATCTCCAAAAGACGTTTCGATTGGATGCTGATTATAACCACTGATCTCTGATTACAACCACTGATCACAACCACTGATCTCTGATTACAACCACTGATCTCTGATTACAACCACTGACTTCTGATTACAACCACTGCTCTCTGATTACAACCACTGATCTCCGATTACAACCACTGATCTCTGATTACAACCACTGATCTCCGATTACAACCACTGATCTCTGATTACAACCACTGATCTCCGATTCCAACCACTGATCTCTGATTACAACCACTGATTATCATCAGACTGCTTCAAAAGTACTAGGTAATATAACTCAGACTTAGTGTGTGTGTGTGTGTGTGTGCCTCTGTCCTGAACCTACTTGTTAAACAGGTTGAGTCCAATGCGATAGTGTCTCTTCCTGATGATGTCATTACTGAAGGCCGGTGAGTCCCAGCTGTTGCGTGTCTCTTTGTGATAGGTATGTTTACTGAGGGTCTGTTCTCTCAGGCTGTCTCTACTGGAGGACTCAGAGCTGCAGTTAATAGTGTCATTACTGTTAGACGTAGAGTTGATACTGTCATTGTCCCCATCTGAAAAGTCTGACTCTGACTTGCTCTGCCGGTTAGCCATCCCGTTGATCGCCAGGTGGGCCTCTAGCGGGCGTGGCCGACGGCGGGGGGTGTCCTCATCCCAGGAGGGTCCCTGGGGGGGCAGGCCGTGGGGGTGAGATGGGTGGTGAGACAAGGTGGGGGGGTGAGAGGAGGGGTGAGGAGGGGGATGTTTGGGGCTGGCTGTCTGACTACTGGGCTGGCGATCGTAGGCGTTCTGTCTCTTCAGAGAGGAGCGGTCGCAACGGTCACTGAGCTCCACGGAGCTGTCGCTGGGTGGCTCGATGGTCAACAGCGGGAGGTGGTCGACCCTCAGCCTCTGCTCCTGCTGCTCCAGGGAGGGGGTGCTGCGGCAGGAGGTGTCTGACCCCTGACCTTTATCATCCTTATGGACCAGAGACCAGGAGAGAGAACGCAAACGCAGCTCCGACTCTGTGGAGGAGGGCCGGTCTACTAAGGGGAGGGGGGAGTCGGGACGCTCTAGGGACTGAGAAAGTGGGAGAGGAGAGTAGGGACGGTCCAGGGACTGAGACAGAGGAAGAGGAAGGGACAGCTCTTCCTCATCAATGTAGAGAATCACATCGCTGTATGATGCTGTCATCTCATCCAGTTTGCGGCGTTCCGCACTGCTGTGTGAGGAGGGTTTGACCTGGTAGGAGAACAGCTCTCTGTCTCTGTCTTTGTCCAAGTCGGGGTGTCCTTTCCCCCCTTGCCCCATCTCTCCTGCCTCCCCCTCCTCCCTGTGAAGACTCCTACTGTTCAGAGCATCGTCTATAGACTCGGCCAGAGACTTGACCTGACGGGAGAACGCGTCCTCCAGCTCCGTTATGGCGTCGGTGAAGTCAGAGTTCTGGGCTACCACAGGTGACTTCATACTATCTGGGACCACACCCCCCAGGTCAGCGCTGCATTCTGATTGGATCAGGCCCCCCAGGTGTTTGGTTCTGCTGTCGGTGAGGGAGGAGGACTGGTGAACCTTCTCAGGGCCTTCCAAGGAGAACTGCATCCTCATGCTGGACAGGACGATACGTCGGGACATGTGGTTCTCGGACATGGAACTGCGGAGACGTTTAAAGTTCTTGTTCATCTGATACTGGCGGAAGGCTGTCTGGATGGTGCAGGTCGCATTACGCGTTATGAAACTGCCTCCATACTTACGCTCCAGCATCTCCACCTGGCGGAGAGAGAGAGAGAGAGACGGTAATCAATCTGTCAGTCAGTCAATCAATCAACCAACCAATCAATCAATCGACAGCATGAGAGGCTTTGTTATCCCTTTACATGTTCATTTACATTACCAACCATTTCAAATGAATAAGTATGTGGCATACACTGAGTATACCAAACCTTAGGAACACCTTCCTATTATTGAGTTGCACCCCCCCTTTTGCCCTGAGTACAGCCTCAATTCGTCAGGGCACGGACTCTACAAGGTGTTGAAAGCGTTCCACAGGGATGCTGGCCCATGTTGACTCTAATGCTTCCCACAGTTGTGTCAGGTTGGCTGGATGTCCTTTGGGTGGTGGAACATTCTTGATATCATTCCTGGCACCTACTACCATACCCTGTTCAAAGGCACTTAAATATTTTGTCTTGCCCATTCCCCTCTGAATGGCACACATACACAATCCATGTCTCAAGGCTTAAAATACTATGTCTCCTCCCCTTCATTTAGACTGATTTCAGTGGATTTAACAGGTGACATCAATAAGGGATCATAGCTTTCACCTGGATTCACTTGGTCAGTCTACGTCATGGAAAGAGCAGGTGTTCTTAATGTTTTGTACACTCAGTGTGCATGCCCACACATTTAGGGAAATAACATCCAAACAAACCCAGATACAAATGAACAAACACATAGAGAATAGATCTATAGTTCTGTAACACAATAACACAGTAACATAATAACACAGTAACATAATAACACAGTAACATAGTAACACAGTAACATAATAACACAGTAACATAGTAACACAGTAACATAATAACACAGTAACATAGTAACACAGTAACATAATAACACAGTAACATAATAACACAGTAACATAATAACACAGTAACATAATAACACAGTAACATAATAACACAGTAACATAATAACACAGTTATAGTAACATAATAACACAGTAACATAATAACACAGTAACATAATAACACAGTAACATAGTAACACAGTAACATAATAACAGAGTAACACGGTAACACGGTAACACGGTAACACAGTAACACGGTAACACGGTAACACGGTAACACGGTAACACTGTAATATAGTAACACAGTAACACTGTAACACGGTAACACGGTAACATTGTAATACTGTAACACGGTAACACGGTAACACAGTAACACGGTAACACTGTAACACGGTAACACTGTAACACGGTAACACGGTAACACGGTAACACGGTAACACGGTAACACGGTAACACTGTAACACGGTAACACAGTAACACGGTAACACTGTAACACTGTAACATGGTAACATGGTAACACGGTAACACGGTAACACAGTAACACTGTAACACGGTAACACGGTAACACGGTAACACGGTAACACGGTAACACTGTAACACGGTAACACGGTAACACTGTAACATAGTAACACAGTAACACAGTAACACGGTAACACGGTAACACTGTAACACAGTAACACTGTAACACAGTAACACGGTAACACGGTAATATAGTAACACGGTAACACGGTAACACAGTAACACTGTAACACGGTAACACAGTAACACTGTAATATAGTAACACGGTAACACGGAAACACGGGAACACAGTAACACTGTAACACTGTAATATAGTAACACGGTAACACGGTAACACGGTAACACTGTAACACTGTAATATAGTAACACGGTAACACGGTAACACAGTAACACTGTAACACTGTAACACGGTAACACGGTAACACGGTAACACTGTAACACGGTAACACTGTAACACGGTAACACGGTAATACGGTAACACTGTAATATAGTAACACAGTAACACTGTAACACGGTAACATGGTAACACTGTAACACTGTAACACTGTAACACGGTAACACGGTAACACTGTAATATAGTAACACAGTAAAACTGTAACACGGTAACACGGTAACACTGTAACACTGTAACACGGTAACACAGTAACACAGTAACACTGTAACACTGTAACACTGTAACATGGTACCACGGTAACACGGTAACACTGTAACACTGTAACACAGTAACACAGTAACACTGTAACACAGTAACACAGTAACACTGTAACACTGTAACACGGTAACACGGTAACACTGTAACACTGTAACATAGTAACACAGTAACACTGTAATATAGTAACACGGTAACACAATAACACGGTAACACGGTAACCCGGTAACACGGTAACACAGTAACACTGTAACACGGTAACACTGTAACACGGTAACACGGTAACACAGTAACACAGTAACACTGTAACACTGTAACACTGTAACAAGGTAACACGGTAACACTGTAACACTGTAACACAGTAACACTGTAACACGGTAACACGGTAACACAGTAACACTGTAACACTGTAACACGGTAACACGGTAACACAGTAACACTGTAACACTGTAACATAGTAACACAGTAACACTGTAATATAGTAACACTGTAACACTGTAACACGGTAACACGGTAACACTGTAACACAGTAACACAGTAACACTGTAACACAGTAACACTGTAAAACTGTAACACGGTAACACAGTAACACTGTAACACTGTAACATAGTAACACAGTAACACTGTAATATAGTAACACGGTAACACAATAACACTGTAACACGGTAACACGGTAACACGGTAACACAGTAACACAGTAACACTGTAACACTGTAACACGGTAACACGGTAACACTGTAACACGGTAACACAGTAACACGGTAACACGGTAACACGGTAACACAGTAACGCTGTAACGCGGTAACACTGTAACACGTAACACGGTAACACGGTAACACGGTAACACGGTAACACTGTAACACGGTAACACGGTAACACAGTAACACAGTAACAATGTAATATAGTAACACTGTAACACAGTAACACTGTAACACAGTAACACGGTAACACAGTAACACGGTAACACAGTAACACAGTAACAATGTAATATAGTAACACTGTAACACAGTAACACGGTAACACAGTAACACGGTAACACCATAACACAGTAACACTGTAACACTGTAACACTGTAACACGGTAACACTGTAACACTGTAACACTGTAACACGGTAACACGGTAACACGGTAACGCAGTAACGCTGTAACGCGGTAACACGGTAACACGGTAACCCGGTAACACGGTAACACTGTAACACGGTAACACGGTAACACGGTAACAATGTAATATAGTAACACTGTAACACAGTAACACGGTAACACAGTAACACGGTAACACAGTAACACAGTAACAATGTAATATAGTAACACTGTAACACAGTAACACGGTAACACAGTAACACGGTAACACGGTAACACCATAACACAGTAACACTGTAACACGGTAACACTGTAATATAGTAACACGGTAACACAGTAACACTGTAACACTGTAACACGGTAACACAGTAACACAGTAACACGGTAACACGGTAACACGGTAACACGGTAACACTGTAACACAGTAACACTGTAACACAGTAACACGGTAACACGGTAATATAGTAACACGGTAACACGGTAACACAGTAACACTGTAACACGGTAACACAGTAACACTGTAATATAGTAACACTGTAACACGGTAACACGGTAACACAGTAACACAGTAACACTGTAATATAGTAACACTGTAACACGGTAACACGGTAACATGGTAACACAGTAACACTGTAATATAGTAACACAGTAACACGGTAACACGGTAACACGGAAACACGGTAACACAGTAACACTGTAACACTGTAATATAGTAACACGGTAACACGGTAACACTGTAACACTGTAATATAGTAACACGGTAACACGGTAACACGGTAACACTGTAACACTGTAACACGGTAACACGATAACACGGTAACACGGTAACACTGTAACACGGTAACACGGTAACACTGTAACACGGTAACACGGTAATACGGTAACACTGTAACACAGTAACACTAACACTGTAACACGGTAACACGGTAACACGGTAACACTGTAACACTGTAACACAGTAACACAGTAACACTGTAACACGGTAACACGGTAACACGGTAACACGGTTTCACTGTAACACGGTAACACGGTAACACTGTAACACTGTAACACTGTAACACTGTAACACGGTAACACGGTAACACAGTAACACTGTAACACTGTAACACTGTAACATGGTACCACGGTAACACGGTAACACTGTAACACTGTAACACCGTAACACAGAAACACTGTAACACAGTAACACTGTAACACTGTAACACGGTAACACGGTAACACGGTAACACTGTGACACTGTAACACGGTAACACGGTAACACAGTAACACAGTAACACAGTAACAATGTAATATAGTAACACTGTAACACAGTAACACGGTAACACAGTAACACGGTAACACAGTAACACAGTAACAATGTAATATAGTAACACTGTAACACAGTAACACGGTAACACTGTAACACAGTAACACGGTAACACAGTAACACGGTAACACGGTAACACCATAACACAGTAACACTGTAACACGGTAACACTGTAATGTAGTAACACGGTAACACAGTAACACAGTAACACGGTAACACGGTAACACGGTAACACGGTAACACTGTAACACTGTAACACTGTAACACGGTAACACGGTAACACGGTAACACTGTAACACGGTAACACTGTAACACTGTAACACGGTAACACGGTAACACGGTAACACAGTAACAATGTAACACAGTAACACTGTAACGCGGTAACACGGTAACACGGTAACACGGTAACACGGTAACACTGTAACACGGTAACACAGTAACACAGTAACAATGTAATATAGTAACACTGTAACACAGTAACACGGTAACACAGTAACACGGTAACACAGTAACACAGTAACAATGTAATATAGTAACACTGTAACACAGTAACACGGTAACACAGTAACACGGTAACACGGTAACACCATAACACAGTAACACTGTAACACGGTAACACTGTAATATAGTAACACGGTAACACAGTAACACAGTAACACTGTAACACGGTAACACTGTAACACTGTAACACAGTAACACGGTAACACAGTAACACAGTAACACTGTAACACGGTAACACGGTAACACAGTAACACTGTAACACTGTAACACGGTAACACAGTAACACAGTAACACGGTAACACGGTAACACGGTAACACTGTAACACAGTAACACTGTAACACAGTAACACGGTAACACAGTAATATAGTAACACGGTAACACGGTAACACAGTAACACTGTAACACAGTAACACAGTAACACTGTAATATAGTAACACTGTAACACGGTAACACGGTAACACAGTAACACAGTAACACTGTAATATAGTAACACTGTAACACGGTGTTACGGACATAAAGTGGGGGCTCGTCTGGGATCCTATCTATCCCATGCTACTCATGTAAATTAGTTAGTGTCTGGTTCAGTGTTGAGCTTAGCAGCTGTAACTACCTGTTTTTTTTGTGTGTTCAGTAGTCGACGGCTCGTGTTGCTAGTAGGATGGCTACTTTTGAGTTGGAGGCATTTTTGGAAAACCCTACGTGGGAGGTTTTTGATAATTGCCGTAGAGTGGATCTACAGGCTTTGGCTGACCACTTTTCTGTACCCATACCGAGGGGTTTAGTGAAAGCAGAAGTTAGGGAAGTAGTGTTAGCGATATTGTTAAACGAGCGAGTGCTTGAGTTACCGCCGCCTGAGTCTGCTGCTCCTGTAGGGGATGTGGTTGCTGTTCCTGTAAGCCCATCAGTGTCTGAGGACGAGGCTAAGGCTCCAGCCACATTGCCCCGTTATGACCCACTCTCCCCACTGACTGACAGTGATGCCAGGATGGATGTCCGCTCGACACGGCTCCAAATAGAGGCGGAAGAGCGGGCACAAATCAGGCAAGACAAGCTGGAGATGCGTAAAATGGAACTAGAGGCAGAACAGGAGACGCGTAAGATAGAACAGGAGACGCGTAAGCTAGAGGCAGAACAGGAGACGCGTAAGCTAGAGGCAGAACAGGAGACGCGTAAGATGGAACTGGAGACGCGTAGGCTTGATCAAGAACTGGAGACGCGTAAGATGGAACTGGAGATGCGTAAATGGAACTAGAGGCAGAAACAGCGAGGTTAGTCTCTGCTCATACTATGCCTGCTAGTGAGCCAGCCTCACCAGCGGTGTCGTCTGCTACATTTGATATTAGTAGACAGATCACCTTGGTACCTGTGTTTAGGGAGTCAGAGGTTGATTCCTATTTCAGTGTGTTTGAGCGTATAGCGGTAGCATTGAAATGGCCCGACGAGGTATGGTGCCTATTACTTCAGTGTAAGCTAACAGGTAAAGCCCAAGAGGTTCTGGCAGCGCTACCTCTTGAAGACAGTTTGAATTATGAAGTGGTCAAAGCTACTGTTCTTCGTGCCTATGAGCTTGTTCCTGAGGCATATCGACAGAGATTTAGGTCTCATAAAAAGTCTCCTACTCAGACTTATGTGGAGTTTGCTAGAGACAAAGGAAATTTGTTTGACAAATGGCACAGTGCAAGTAAGGTAACTGATTTTAACTCTCTACGGGAGTTAATCTTGTTAGAGGAGTTTAAAAATTGTTTACCGGAACGCATTGTAGTTTATCTGAACGAACAGAAAGTATCCTCACTGTCGGAAGCGTCTGTATTGGCAGACGAGTTTGTGTTGACGATAAGAGCGTGTTTTCGGCTCGTGACGGAGAGCAGGGCTGCGGAGTTGCTAACTTCTAGTCCTAGTCGACCAGCAGTACATCCAGCACGCCCAAAGATGTGCGTCACTGTTTCTATTGTCATAAGGTGGGACATATAGTTAATGATTGCTTTCTGCTAAAACGCAAACCGGGATGCCTCAGCACGCCAGGCCGCCAACGGGTGTTGGGCTGATTCGTACGGTTGTAGGGCCGGAATCAAGACAGAAGCCTCATAGTGAATGTGGTTTGAAAGTCCCTGTCCCAGATCACAGTTATGAACCGTTCATTTTTGAGGGGTTTGTTTCTATATCAGATGATGAAGCGTCTCAGCGTCCAGTTAGAATCCTCAGAGATACTGGTGCGGCGCAGTCGTTCATACTAGCTGATGTGTTGCCCTTGTCCAGTAATACATATTGTGGTTCCAGTGTGTTAGTACAAGGAATTGAAATGGGTTTCGTCCCAGTGCCATTGCACTTTGTGAACGTACACTCTGAGTTAGTCAGTGGATTGTTCAGAGTGGGCGTACGTCCTATGTTGCCAGTAAAAAGGTGTGACATTTATAATGGGCAACGATATTGCCGGAGGAAAGGTAATACCCATATTGGAGGTATTGGATAAAAGTGACCAGTCTCTCTCCGAGGAGCTGGCACAGGGTTATCCAGATGTGTTCCCCGCTTGTGCTGTCACACGTGCTCAAGCACGACAAGTGGGTGAAGTGGTAGATTTGTCAGACACGATTCTATTCAGAGAGTGTGACCCAGAGGATAGTTCGAGTGCTACCTCTGGTAAGCTGGTGCAGTCTGACCAACAGCCCAGAGAAAGGAAGAAGGATGTGGAACTTGTTGCTGAAGCAATACAGTTACCAGTTACTCGTGAGCAGCTGATCGCTAACCAACAGGTTGACATTAGCCTGGCTAAATGTTTTTCTAGTGTTGTCTCAAAAGACGAGCTAAAGAAGAAAAACATGGCATACTTCATTGATGGTAATCTCCTCATGCGTAAATGGACATCCCATGTTGACGCTGGCGGAGATTGGAATGCTGTTTACCAAATAGTGATTCTTACAGCCTTTCGACAAAATGTTTTATCCTCGCTCATGATCACCAGTGGTCCGGACATCTGGGAGTCACCAAGACTTATGATCGTGTTTTGCGACATTTCTTTTGGCCTGGTTTAAAACAAGATGTGGCTCAGTTCTGTCGGACTTGCCACACCTGTCAAGTAGTTGGGAAACCGAACCAGGTTATTTCCCCGCGCCTCTTTGTCCCATACCGGCCATAGGTGAACCATTCGAACATGTGATGGTTGATTGTGTTGGACCATTACCAAAAACAAAATCTGGTAACCAGTTTATGTTGACAATTATGTGTGTGGCCACCAGGTACCCAGAGGCCATTCCTCTGCGAAGGATTACTGCTCCGGTGGTGAGTAAAGCGTTGATCAAATTCTTCTCAACTTTTGGATTACCTAAGGTGATACAAACTGATCAGGGTACGAATTTCCCTTTCTAAACTTTTCAAACAAGTGTTAAAATCCTTGTCAGTTACACACCGTGTGTCAAGCGCATATCACCCAGAGTCTCAGGGTGCGCTTGAACGTTGGGCATCAGACCCTGAAGTCTATGCTCCGTGAAATATTGTTTGGAATCTGAGAAAGATTGGGATGAGGGAGTTCCTCTAGTGTTGTTTGCTGTCCGTGAGACAGTACAGGAATCCCTAGGGTTCAGCCCAGCTGAACTGGTGTTTGGACACACCATGAGAGGACCTATGAAAGTCCTTAAGGATCAGTTTTTGTCACAAGAGTTGTGTGTGAAAGAAAATGTGTTGGACTACGTTAGTCGCTTTCGTGAGCGCCTACATGCTGCCTGTGCTCTAGCAAAGGAAGCGCTGTCTTCCTCACAGAAACGGATGAAACGACACTATGACACACAGGCTGTTTCTCGTTCACTGCAGCCAGGTGACCGAGTTCTTGTGTTGTTGCCTGTGCCAGGAGCGTCATTGTCAGCACGTTTCACTGGTCCTTATGTCATTGAAAAGAAACTAACTGAAACTGACTATGTGATACAGACTCCTGATAGAAAACGCCAATCTCGTGTGTGCCACGTTAACATGTTGAAGACATACCACAACAGACCCGTTACTCAGGTAGACAGTCCAGAGAAACTGGCCGAGTCGGCTGTCTCTGTTGCTGCTACGGCTGTAGTGGGAGGTCATGTTAATGATGTGGACGGAGATGGTTTGGAGTTGCGCAATACTCAGCAGCAGTGTGCTAGATTGCCCAATTCAGAGATGCTGCTGTCTCTCCCGTCAAGCCTGATTCATTTAACGGACAGACAGTCAGATGATATTGTGAGACTATTACACAGCTTTCCATGTCTTTTTAATGATGTTCCTACATGTACAAATGTGTTAGAACATGACATTAATGTTGGAAACGCTGCACCTATCAAGCAACATCCTTATCGTGTCAACGTCGCTAAGAGAAAGATAATGAGGGGTGAGGTCGGTTATTTGCTGGAGAATAACCTGGCTATGCCAAGTTCAAGTCCTTGGAGTTCTCCGTGCATTCTGGTTCCTAAACCTGATGGGACATCCAGATTATGTACGGACTATCGGAAAGTCAATGCTGTCACAGTGCCCGACTCTGTTCTCGTTACCCAGACTGGATGACTGTATTGATACTGTTGGTGCTGCTACCTATGTAACCAAATTAGATCTTCTAAAAGGTTACTGGCAGGTGCCGTTAACCCCACGTGCCTCCGACATCTCTGCATTTGTGACCCCAGATCACTTCCTACAATATGCTGTCATGGCATTTGGGATGCGGAACGCACCAGCCACTTTCCAACGCCTGGTTAACACAGTATTGGCTGGAGTTCCTAATTGTAGTGCTTACCTTGATGATCTGGTCATTTATTCAACTGAGTGGTCTGATCATGTTAACACTCTAAGGGTAGTGTGTGAACGTCTAGCAACCGCTTCTCTTACCCTGAACTTAGCAAAGTGCGAGTTTGGGAAGGCTACTGTTACTTATCTTGGTAAACAGGTCGGCCATGGTCAGGTGCGCCCTGTAGATGCCAAGGTCTCAGCTATAAACGCATTTCCCGCACCTACCACCAGAAGAGAGCTACGCCGTTTTTTAGGGATGGTTGGCTACTACCGTAGTTTCTGTAAAAATTTCTCTGCGGTTGTTGCTCCATTAACGGATTTGCTCAGTCCGGCGAGGAAATTTGTATGGTCTGAAGATTGTTGTACTGCTTTCAACACTGCTAAAGCACTCTTGTGTAGTACTCTGTTCTTGCTGCGCCAGATTTTGAAACGGCCGTTTAAACTGGAGGTAGATGCAAGTGCCAGAGGTGCTGGTGCTGTTCTACTGCAGCAAGACCAGAGTGGAGTGGACCATCCTGTCTGTTATTTTTCACGGAAATTTAACAAATGTCAGACAAACTATTCCACCATTGAACAAGAAGCTCTAGCTTTGTTGTTAGCTCTGCAGTACTTTGAAGTTTATGTTGGTTCCAGTGCATTACCAGTGGTAGTGTATACTGACCATAACCCCTTAGTTTTTCTCCACCGGATGTACAACCAGAACCAACGCCTTATGCGTTGGGCACTTGTCGTGCAAAATTATAATTTGGAGATCCGCCACAAAAAGGGGTTAGATAATGTGTTGGCAGATGCTTTGTCTCGTGTGTAATGATCTAGGTTTTTTTTTGTTATCCCGATAGGATGATTTGTGAATTTGGGTGTTGTGATAGTACGTGTGTCGCAAACCATTTTGGTTTGCTCTTTTAAGGGTGGGAGTGTTACGGATACAGGTATCCTGTGTTTTTGTGTGTTCCTACTCTTTCTGCCCTAATCACAGGTGTCCTGTATGTTCCTGATTGGTGGTCGTTGAGGTGTCTGCTGATTGGACCAATCAGTGAACATTCCTGTTAATTGCACCACCTGTTATTCGTTTGTTCAATCACACATCCCATTTTATAAAAACCAGACTTGTGTTTGTTGTTGAGAGAGAGAGACTTTTTGCCATATGTGAGTATGGACACGGTGGTGTCCTGTGTGTTGTGTACGCACTAAGTTGTTGGTTACCCTATTGGTAACATTATTAGAATATATTTCTTTACCTGAGTGTGGATACTGTTGTATCCTGTGTACTTATTTAATTGCTGAGTACCCTGTTTAGTAGTTTTGTGTGTTTTTTTGGGAAAAGGGGGGTTTAAGCTAGTTGCCCTTGGGCGTACATTACCCGTAAGGGAAGAAATCTGTCTATAAACACCAGTTAGACCTGAGCGGACCACCCACTGTATTTTTGTATGGTAGCAGTAGCCTAGCGGTTCTTCAGGCAGGCTAGATCAGTTTAGGGGTTTTACACTATTGTTTCATTTCTTGGGTCCTGCTCAGCCCTTTTTCCCAAACCCTTACCGTGTGTTCATAAATAAACACTTTGTGTTTGACGGTAGTTCATGGTAGTTGTGTCTTATTTGTTCTCACTATTCCATGCCACACTTATAATTTACATGAATTTATGTTACGGGTCTCATGTCCATCCACCCTAGATGTTTAGAGCCACGGGTTTCGTAACACACGGTAACACGGTAACATGGTAATATAGTAACACAGTAACATGGTAACACGGTAACACGGAAACACGGTAACACAGTAACACTGTAACACTGTAATATAGTAACACGGTAACACGGTAACACTGTAACACTGTAATATAGTAACACGGTAACACGGTAACACGGTAACACAGTAACACTGTAACACTAACACGTAACACGGTAACACGGTAACACTGTAACACGGTAACACTCGTAACACGGTAACACGGTAATACGGTAACACTGTAACACAGTAACACTAACACTGTAAAACGGTAACACGGTAACACTGTAACACTGTAACACAGTAACACAGTAACACGGTAACACGGTAACACTGTAACACGGTAACACGGTAACACGGTTTCACTGTAACACTGTAACACTGTAACGCGGTAACACGGTAACACGGTAACACTGTAACACTGTAGCACAGTAACACAGTAACACGGTAACATGGTAACACTGTAACACTGTAACACTGTAACACGGTAACACGGTAACACTGTAATATAGTAACACAGTATTACTGTAACACGGTAACACAGTAACACAGTAACACTGTAACACTGTAAGATAGTAACACTGTAACATAGTAACACTGTAACACAGTAACACAGTAACACGGTAACACGGTAACACTGTAACATAGTAACACAGTAACATAGTAACACTGTAACACAGTAATACGGTAACACAGTAACACTGTAACACTGTAATATAGTAGCACAGTAACACTGTATCACTGTAATATAGTAACACTGTAACACGGTAACAAGGTAACACGGTAACACGGTAACACTGTGACACTGTAACACGGTAACACGGTAACACAGTAACACAGTAACACAGTAACAATGTAATATAGTAACACTGTAACACAGTAACACGGTAACACAGTAACACGGTAACACAGTAACACAGTAACAATGTAATATAGTAACACTGTAACACAGTAACACGGTAACACTGTAACACAGTAACACGGTAACACAGTAACACGGTAACACGGTAACACCATAACACAGTAACACTGTAACACGGTAACACTGTAATGTAGTAACACGGTAACACAGTAACACAGTAACACGGTAACACGGTAACACGGTAACACTGTAACACTGTAACACTGTAACACGGTAACACGGTAACACGGTAACACTGTAACACGGTAACACTGTAACACTGTAACACGGTAACACGGTAACACGGTAACACAGTAACAATGTAACACAGTAACACTGTAACGCGGTAACACGGTAACACGGTAACACGGTAACACGGTAACACTGTAACACGGTAACACAGTAACACAGTAACAATGTAATATAGTAACACTGTAACACAGTAACACGGTAACACAGTAACACGGTAACACAGTAACACAGTAACAATGTAATATAGTAACACTGTAACACAGTAACACGGTAACACAGTAACACGGTAACACGGTAACACCATAACACAGTAACACTGTAACACGGTAACACTGTAATATAGTAACACGGTAACACAGTAACACAGTAACACTGTAACACGGTAACACTGTAACACTGTAACACAGTAACACGGTAACACAGTAACACAGTAACACTGTAACACGGTAACACGGTAACACAGTAACACTGTAACACTGTAACACGGTAACACAGTAACACAGTAACACGGTAACACGGTAACACGGTAACACTGTAACACAGTAACACTGTAACACAGTAACACGGTAACACAGTAATATAGTAACACGGTAACACGGTAACACAGTAACACTGTAACACAGTAACACAGTAACACTGTAATATAGTAACACTGTAACACGGTAACACGGTAACACAGTAACACAGTAACACTGTAATATAGTAACACTGTAACACGGTAACACGGTAACATGGTAATATAGTAACACAGTAACATGGTAACACGGTAACACGGAAACACGGTAACACAGTAACACTGTAACACTGTAATATAGTAACACGGTAACACGGTAACACTGTAACACTGTAATATAGTAACACGGTAACACGGTAACACGGTAACACAGTAACACTGTAACACTAACACGTAACACGGTAACACGGTAACACTGTAACACGGTAACACTGTAACACGGTAACACGGTAATACGGTAACACTGTAACACAGTAACACTAACACTGTAAAACGGTAACACGGTAACACTGTAACACTGTAACACAGTAACACAGTAACACGGTAACACGGTAACACTGTAACACGGTAACACGGTAACACGGTTTCACTGTAACACTGTAACACTGTAACACGGTAACACGGTAACACGGTAACACTGTAACACTGTAGCACAGTAACACAGTAACACGGTAACATGGTAACACTGTAACACTGTAACACTGTAACACGGTAACACGGTAACACTGTAATATAGTAACACAGTATTACTGTAACACGGTAACACAGTAACACAGTAACACTGTAACACTGTAAGATAGTAACACTGTAACATAGTAACACTGTAACACAGTAACACAGTAACACGGTAACACGGTAACACTGTAACACAGTAACACAGTAACATAGTAACACTGTAACACAGTAATACGGTAACACAGTAACACTGTAACACTGTAATATAGTAGCACAGTAACACTGTATCACTGTAATATAGTAACACTGTAACACGGTAACAAGGTAACACGGTAACACGGTAACACAGTAACACTGTAACACTGTAATATAGTAACACTGTAACACGGTAACAAGGTAACACGGTTACACAGTAACACTGTAATATAGTAACACGGTAACACAGTAACACTGTAACACTGTAACATAGTAACACTGTAATATAGTAACACGATAACACAGTAACACTGTAATATAGTAACACGGTAACACAGTAACACTGTAATATATTAACACGGTAACACAGTAACACTGTAACACGGTAACATAGTAACACTGTAATATAGTAACACGGTAACACAGTAACACTCTAATATATTAACACGGTAACACGGTAACACTGTAACACGGTAACACAGTAACACTGTAATATAGTAACACAGTAACACCTGTAATATAGTAAAATTGTAACACGGTAACACGGTAACACAGTAACACAGTAACACAGTAACACAGTAATATAGTAACACTGTAACACGGTAACATGGTAACACGGTAACACTGTAACACTGTAATATAGTAACACGGTAACACTGTAACACTGTAACACAGTAACACAGTAACACGGAAACACAGTAACACGGTAACACGGTAACACGGTATCACGGTAACATGGTAACACAGTAACACAGTAACACAGTAATATAGTAACACTGTAACACGGTAACACGGTAACACTGTAACACGGTAACACGGTAACACAGTAATATAGTAACACGGTAACACGGTAACACGGTAACACAGTAACACGGTAACACGGTAACACGGTAACACAGTAACACTGTAATATAGTAACACTGTAACACGGTAACACAGTAACACTGTAATATAGTAACACAGTAACACGGTAACACAGTAACACAGTAACACAGTAACACAGTAACAGAGTAACACTGTAACACGGTAACACGGTAACACAGTAACACTGTAATATAGTAACACTGTAACACTGTAATATAGTAACACGGTAACACAGTAACACAGTAACACTGTAATATAGTAACACTGTAACACGGTAACACGGTAACACAGTAACACAGTAACACAGTAACACTGTAATATAGTAACACTGTAACACGGTAACACGGTAACACAGTAACACTGTAATATAGTAACACAGTAACACGGTAACACAGTAACACTGTAACACGGTAACACGGTAACACGGTAACACGGTAACACTGTAACACTGTAATATAGTAACACGGTAACACGGTAACACTGTAACACTGTAATATAGTAACACGGTAACACGGTAACACTGTAACACTGTAATATAGTAACACGGTAACACGGTAACACAGTAACACTGTAACACAATAAGTAACTATCTAGTTAACTAGCACTGCTCCCTCCCACTCCCTGAGCTAGTCAGTGGGTAGTAAGTAACTATCTAGTTAACTAGCACGGCTCCCTCCCTCTCCCTGAGCTAGTCAGTGGGTAGGGAGTAACTATCTAGTTAACTAGCACTGCTCCCTCCTACTCCCTGAGCTAGTCAGTGGGTAGTAAGTAACTATCTAGTTAACTAGCATGGCTCCCTCCCACTCCCTGAGCTAGTCAGTGGGTAGGGAGTAACTATCTAGTTAACTAGCACGGCTCGCTCCCTCTCCCTGAGCTAGTCAGTGGGTAGTAAGTAACTATCTAGTTAATTAGCACTGCTCCCTCCCTCTCCCTGAGCTAGTCAGTGGGTAGTAAGTAACTATCTAGTTAACTAGCACGGCTCGCTCCCACTCCCTGAGCTAGTCAGTGGGTAGTAAGTAACTATCTAGTTAACTAGCACTGCTCCCTCCCACTCCCTGAGCTAGTCAGTGGGTAGTAAGTAACTATCTAGTTAACTAGCACGGCTCCCTCCCTCTCCCTGAGCTAGTCAGTGGGTAGTAAGTAACTATCTAGTTAACTAGCACTGTTCCCTCCCACTCCCTGAGCTAGTCAGTAACTATCTAGTTAACTAGCACTGCTCCCTCCCTCTCCCTGAGCTAGTCAGTGGGTAGTCAGTAACTATCTAGTTAACTAGCACTGCTCCCTCCCTCTCCCTGAGCTAGTCAGTGGGTAGGGAGTAACTATCTAGTTAACTAGCACTGCTCCCTCCCTCTCCCTGAGCTAGTCAGTGGGTAGTAAGTAACTATCTAGTTAACTAGCACTGTTCCTCCCTCTCCTGAGCTAGTCAGTGGGTAGTCAGTAACTATCTAGTTAACTAGCACTGCTCCCCTCCCTCTCCCTGAGCTAGTCAGTGGGTAGTAAGTAACTATCTAGTTAACTAGCACAGCTCCTCCACTCCCTGAGCTAGTCAGTGGGTAGGGAGTAACTATCTAGTTAACTAGCACGGCTCCCTCCCTCTCCCTGAGCTAGTCAGTGGGTAGTAGTAACTATCTAGTTAACTAGCACTGTTCCCCTCCCTCTCCCTGAGCTAGTGGGTAGTCAGTAACTATCTAGTTAACTAGCACTGCTCCCTCCCTCTCCTGAGCTAGTCAGTGGGTAGTAAGTAACTATCTAGTTAACTAGCACAGCTCCTCCCACTCCCTGAGCTAGTCAGTGGGTAGGGAGTAACTATCTAGTTAACTAGCACGGCTCCCTCCCTCTCCCTGAGCTAGTCAGTGGGTAGGAGTAACTATCTAGTTAACTAGCACTGCTCCCTCCCTCTCCTGAGCTAGTCAGTGGGTAGTAAGTAACTATCTAGTTAACTAGCACTGCTCCCTCCCACTCCCCTGAGCTAGTCAGTGGGTAGGGAGTAACTATCTAGTTAACTAGCACTGCTCCCTCCCCTCTCCCTGAGCTTAGTCAGTGGGTAGGGAGTAACTATCTAGTTAACTAGCACGGCTCCCTCCCACTCCCTGAGCTAGTCAGTAACTATCTAGTTAACTAGCACTGCTCCCTCCTCTCCTGAGCTAGTCAGTGGGTAGTAAGTAACTATCTTAGTTAACTAGCACTGTTCCCTCCCACTCCCTGAGCTAGGCAGTGGGTAGGGAGTAACTATCTAGTTAACTAGCACGGCTCCCTCCCACTCCCTGAGCTAGTCAGTGGGTAGTAAGTAACTATCTAGTTAACTAGCATGGCTCCCTCCCACTCCCTGAGCTAGTCGAGTGGGTAGTAAGTAACTATCTAGTTAACTAGCACTGCTCCCTCCCACTCCCTGAGCTAGTCAGTGGGTAGGGGAGTAACTATCTAGTTAACTAGCACGGCTCCCTCCCACTCCCTGAGCTAGTCAGTGGGTAGTAAGTAACTATCTAGTTAACTTGCACTGCTCCTCCACTCCCTGAGCTAGTCAGTGGGTAGGGAGTAACTATCTAGTTAACTAGCACTGCTCCATCAATCTCCTGAGCTAGTCAGTGGGTAGTAGTAACTATCTAGTTAACTAGCACTGCTCCTCCTACCCCTGAGCTAGTCAGTGGGTAGTAAGTAACTATCTAGTTAACTAGCACGGCTCCTCCCTCTCCCTGAGCTAGTCAGTGGGTAGTAAGGAACTATCTAGTTAACTAGCACGGCTCCCTCCCTCTCCCTGGAGCTAGTCAGTGGGTAGGGAGTAACTACCTAGTTAACTAGCACTGTTCCCTCCCACTCCCTGAGCTAGTCAGTGGGTAGGGAGTAACTATCTAGTTAACTAGCACTGTTCCCTCCCACTCCCTGAGCTAGTCATTGGGTAGGGGAGTAACTATCTAGTTAACTAGCACTGCTCCCTCCCTCTCCCTGAGCTAGTCAGTGGGTAGTAAGTAACTATCTAGTTAACTAGCACGGCTCCCTCCCTCTCCCTGAGCTAGTCAGTGGGTAGGAGTAACTATCTAGTTAACTAGCACGGCTCCCTCCCTCTTCCCTGAGCTAGTCAGTAACTATCTAGTTAACTAGCACTGCTCCCTCCCTCTCCCTGAGCTAGTCAGTGGGTAGGAGTAACTATCTAGTTAACTAGCACGGCTCCCTCCCTCTCCCTAAGCTTGTCAGTGGGTAGTAAGTAACTATCTAGTTAACTAGCACGGCTCCCTCCCTCTCCCTGAGCTAGTCAGTGGGTAGGGAGTAACTATCTAGTTAACTAGCACTGCTCCCTCCCTCTCCCTGAGCTAGTCAGTGGGTAGTAAGTAACTATCTAGTTAACTAGCACGGCTCCCTCCTCTCTCCTGAGCTAGTCAGTGGGTAGTAAGTAACTATCTAGTTAACTAGCACTGCTCCCTCCCTCTCCCTGAGCTAGACAGTGGGTAGTAAGTAACTATCTAGTTAACTAGCACGGCTCCCTCCCTCTCCCTGAGCTAGTCAGTGGGTAGTAAGTAACTATCTAGTTAACTAGCACTGCTCCCTCCCTCTCCTGAGCTAGTCAGTGGGTAGTGGGTAACTATCTAGTTAACTAGACTGCTCCCTCCCTCTCCCTGAGCTAGTCAGTGGGTAGTAAGTAACTATCTAGTTAACTACCACTGCTCCCTCCTCTCCCTGAGCTAATCAGTGGGTAGTAAGTAACTATCTAGTTAACTAGCACGGCTCCCTCCCCTCTCCCTGAGCTAGTCAGTGGGTAGTGAGTAACTATCTAGTTAACTAAGCACGGCTCCTCCCTCTCCCTGAGCTAGTCAGTGGGTAGTAAGTAACTATCTAGTTAACTAGCATGGCTCCCTCCTCTCCCTGAGCTAGTCAGTGGGTAGGGGAGTAACTATCTAGTTAACTAGCACTGTTCCCCTCCCTCTTCCTGAGCTAGTCAGTGGGTAGGGAGTAACTATCTAGTTAACTAGCACTGCTCCCTCCCTCTCCTGAGCTAGTCAGTGGGTAGGGAGTAACTATCTAGTTAACTAGCACTGCTCCCTCCCTCTCCCTGAGCTAGTCAGTGGGTAGTAAGTAACTATCTAGTTAACTAGCACTGCTCCCTCCCACTCCCTGAGCTAGTCAGTGGGTAGTAAGTAACTATCTAGTTAACTAGCACGGCTCCCTCCCTCTCCCTGAGCTAGTCAGTGGGTAGTAAGTAACTATCTAGTTAACTAGCACTGTTCCCTCCCACTCCCTGAGCTAGTCAGTAACTATCTAGTTAACTAGCACTGCTCCCTCCCTCTCCCTGAGCTAGTCAGTGGGTAGTCAGTAACTATCTAGTTAACTAGCACGGCTCCCTCCCTCTCCCTGAGCTAGTCAGTGGGTAGGGAGTAACTATCTAGTTAACTAGCACTGCTCCCTCCCTCTCCCTGAGCTAGTCAGTGGGTAGTAAGTAACTATCTAGTTAACTAGCACTGTTCCCTCCCTCTCCCTGAGCTAGTCAGTGGGTAGTCAGTAACTATCTAGTTAACTAGCACTGCTCCCTCCCTCTCCCTGAGCTAGTCAGTGGGTAGTAAGTAACTATCTAGTTAACTAGCACAGCTCCCTCCCACTCCCTGAGCTAGTCAGTGGGTAGGGAGTAACTATCTAGTTAACTAGCACGGCTCCCTCCCTCTCCCTGAGCTAGTCAGTGGGTAGTAAGTAACTATCTAGTTAACTAGCACTGTTCCCTCCCTCTCCCTGAGCTAGTGGGTAGTCAGTAACTATCTAGTTAACTAGCACTGCTCCCTCCCTCTCCCTGAGCTAGTCAGTGGGTAGTAAGTAACTATCTAGTTAACTAGCACAGCTCCCTCCCCACTCCCTGAGCTAGTCAGTGGGTAGGGAGTAACTATCTAGTTAACTAGCACGGCTCCCTCCCTCTCCCTGAGCTAGTCAGTGGGTAGGGAGTAACTATCTAGTTAACTAGCACTGCTCCCTCCCTCTCCCTGAGCTAGTCAGTGGGTAGTAAGTAACTATCTAGTTAACTAGCACTGCTCCCTCCCACTCCCTGAGCTAGTCAGTGGGTAGGGAGTAACTATCTAGTTAACTAGCACTGCTCCCTCCCTCTCCCTGAGCTAGTCAGTGGGTAGGGAGTAACTATCTAGTTAACTAGCACGGCTCCCTCCCACTCCCTGAGCTAGTCAGTAACTATCTAGTTAACTAGCACTGCTCCCTCCCTCTCCCTGAGCTAGTCAGTGGGTAGTAAGTAACTATCTAGTTAACTAGCACTGTTCCCTCCCACTCCCTGAGCTAGGCAGTGGGTAGGGAGTAACTATCTAGTTAACTAGCACGGCTCCCTCCCACTCCCTGAGCTAGTCAGTGGGTAGTAAGTAACTATCTAGTTAACTAGCATGGCTCCCTCCCACTCCCTGAGCTAGTCAGTGGGTAGTAAGTAACTATCTAGTTAACTAGCACTGCTCCCTCCCACTCCCTGAGCTAGTCAGTGGGTAGGGAGTAACTATCTAGTTAACTAGCACGGCTCCCTCCCACTCCCTGAGCTAGTCAGTGGGTAGTAAGTAACTATCTAGTTAACTAGCACTGCTCCCTCCCACTCCCTGAGCTAGTCAGTGGGTAGGGAGTAACTATCTAGTTAACTAGCACTGCTCCATCAATCTCCCTGAGCTAGTCAGTGGGTAGTAAGTAACTATCTAGTTAACTAGCACTGCTCCCTCCTACTCCCTGAGCTAGTCAGTGGGTAGTAAGTAACTATCTAGTTAACTAGCACGGCTCCCTCCCTCTCCCTGAGCTAGTCAGTGGGTAGTAAGTAACTATCTAGTTAACTAGCACGGCTCCCTCCCTCTCCCTGAGCTAGTCAGTGGGTAGGGAGTAACTACCTAGTTAACTAGCACTGTTCCCTCCCACTCCCTGAGCTAGTCAGTGGGTAGGGAGTAACTATCTAGTTAACTAGCACTGTTCCCTCCCACTCCCTGAGCTAGTCAGTGGGTAGGGAGTAACTATCTAGTTAACTAGCACTGCTCCCTCCCTCTCCCTGAGCTAGTCAGTGGGTAGTAAGTAACTATCTAGTTAACTAGCACGGCTCCCTCCCTCTCCCTGAGCTAGTCAGTGGGTAGGGAGTAACTATCTAGTTAACTAGCACGGCTCCCTCCCTCTCCCTGAGCTAGTCAGTAACTATCTAGTTAACTAGCACTGCTCCCTCCCTCTCCCTGAGCTAGTCAGTGGGTAGGGAGTAACTATCTAGTTAACTAGCACGGCTCCCTCCCTCTCCCTAAGCTTGTCAGTGGGTAGTAAGTAACTATCTAGTTAACTAGCACGGCTCCCTCCCTCTCCCTGAGCTAGTCAGTGGGTAGGGAGTAACTATCCTAGTTAACTAGCACTGCTCCCCCTCCCTCTCCCTGAGCTAGTCAGTGGGTAGTAAGTAACTATCTAGTTAACTAGCACGGCTCCCTCCCCTCTCCTGAGCTAGTCAGTGGGTAGTAAGTAACCATCTAGTTAACTAGCACTGCTCCCTCCCTCTCCCTGAGCTAGACAGTGGGTAGTAAGTAACTATCTAGTTAACTAGCACGGCTCCCTCCCTCTCCCTGAGCTAGTCAGTGGGTAGTAAGTAACTATCTAGTTAACTAGCACTGCTCCCTCCCTCTCCCTGAGCTAGTCAGTGGGTAGTAAGTAACTATCTAGTTAACTAGCACTGCTCCCTCCCTCTCCCTGAGCTAGTCAGTGGGTAGTAAGTAACTATCTAGTTAACTACCACTGCTCCCTCCCTCTCCCTGAGCTAATCAGTGGGTAGTAAGTAACTATCTAGTTAACTAGCACGGCTCCCTCCCTCTCCCTGAGCTAGTCAGTGGGTAGTAAGTAACTATCTAGTTAACTAGCACGGCTCCCTCCCTCTCCCTGAGCTAGTCAGTGGGTAGTAAGTAACTATCTAGTTAACTAGCATGGCTCCCTCCCTCTCCCTGAGCTAGTCAGTGGGTAGGGAGTAACTATCTAGTTAACTAGCACTGTTCCCTCCCTCTTCCTGAGCTAGTCAGTGGGTAGGGAGTAACTATCTAGTTAACTAGCACTGCTCCCTCCCTCTCCCTGAGCTAGTCAGTGGGTAGGGAGTAACTATCTAGTTAACTAGCACTGCTCCCTCCCTCTCCCTGAGCTAGTCAGTGGGTAGTAAGTAACTATCTAGTTAACTAGCACTGCTCCCTCCCTCTCCCTGAGCTAGTCAGTGGGTAGTCAGTAACTATCTAGTTAACTAGCACTGCTCCCTCCCTCTCCCTGAGCTAGTCAGTGGGTAGGGAGTAACTATCTAGTTAACTAGCACTGTTCCCTCCCTCTCCCTGAGCTAGTCAGTGGGTAGTCAGTAACTATCTAGTTAACTAGCACTGCTCCCTCCCTCTCCCTGAGCTAGTCAGTGGGTAGGGAGTAACTATCTAGTTAACTAGCACTGCTCCCTCCCTCTCCCTGAGCTAGTCAGTGGGTAGTAAGTAACTATCTAGTTAACTAGCACTGCTCCCTCCCTCTCCCTGAGCTAGTCAGTGGGTAGTCAGTAACTATCTAGTTAACTAGCACTGCTCCCTCCCTCTCCCTGAGCTAGTCAGTGTGTAGGGAGTAACTATCTAGTTAACTAGCACTGTTCCCTCCCTCTCCCTGAGCTAGTCAGTGGGTAGTCAGTAACTATCTAGTTAACTAGCACTGCTCCCTCCCTCTCCCTGAGCTAGTCAGTGGGTAGGGAGTAACTATCTAGTTAACTAGCACTGCTCCCTCCCTCTCCCTGAGCTAGTCAGTGGGTAGTAAGTAACTATCTAGTTAACTAGCACTGCTCCCTCCCTCTCCCTGAGCTAGTCAGTGGGTAGGGAGTAACTATCTAGTTAACTAGCACTGTTCCCTCCCACTCCCTGAGCTAGTCAGTGGGTAGTAAGTAACTATCTAGTTAACTAGCACTGCTCCCTCCCTCTCCCTGAGCTAGTCAGTGGGTAGGGAGTAACTATCTAGTTAACTAGCACGGCTCCCTCCCACTCCCTGAGCTAGTCAGTAACTATCTAGTTAACTAGCACTGCTCCCTCCCTCTCCCTGAGCTAGTCAGTGGGTAGGGAGTAACTATCTAGTTAACTAGCACGGCTCCCTCCCACTCCCTGAGCTAGTCAGTGGGTAGTCAGTAACTATCTAGTTAACTAGCACTGCTCCCTCCCTCTCCCTGAGCTAGTCAGTGGGTAGTCAGTAACTATCTAGTTAACTAGCACTGCTCCCTCCCTCTCCCTGAGCTAGTCAGTGGGTAGGGAGTAACTATCTAGTTAACTAGCACTGCTCCCTCCCTCTCCCTGAGCTAGTCAGTGGGTAGTAAGTAACTATCTAGTTAACTAGCACTGCTCCCTCCCTCTCCTGAGCTAGTCAGTGGGTAGGGAGTAACTATCTAGTTAACTAGCACGGCTCCCTCCCACTCCCTGAGCTAGTCAGTAACTATCTAGTTAACTAGCACTGCTCCCTCCCTCTCCCTGAGCTAGTCAGTGGGTAGGGAGTAACTATCTAGTTAACTAGCACGGCTCCCTCCCACTCCCTGAGCTAGTCAGTGGGTAGGGAGTAACTATCTAGTTAACTAGCACTGTTCCCTCCCTCTCCCTGAGCTAGTCAGTGGGTAGGGAGTAACTATCTAGTTAACTAGCACTGCTCCCTCCCTCTCCCTGAGCTAGACAGTGGGTAGTAAGTAACTATCTAGTTAACTAGCACTGCTCCCTCCCTCTCCCTGAGCTAGTCAGTGGGTAGTAAGTAACTATCTAGTTAACTAGCACTGCTCCCTCCCTCTCCCTGAGCTAGTCAGTGGGTAGTCAGTAACTATCTAGTTAACTAGCACTGCTCCCTCCCTCTCCCTGAGCTAGTCAGTGGGTAGTCAGTAACTATCTAGTTAACTAGCACGGCTCCCTCCCACTCCCTGAGCTAGTCAGTGGGTAGTAAGTAACTATCTAGTTAACTAGCACTGCTCCCTCCCTCTCCCTGAGCTAATCAGTGGGTAGTAAGTAACTATCTAGTTAACTAGCACTGCTCCCTCCTACTCCCTGAGCTAGTCAGTAACTATCTAGTTAACTAGCACTGCTCCCTCCCTCTCCCTGAGCTAATCAGTGGGTAGTAAGTAACTATCTAGTTAACTAGCACTGCTCCCTCCTACTCCCTGAGCTAGTCAGTGGGTAGTAAGTAACTATCTAGTTAACTAGCACTGCTCTCTCCCACTCCCGGTCCTATGGGGGCTGTGTTCCCTCCCCTACCTGTTTGTCCTGTAGGTCGGCTGATAGCTCATAGCTCTCACACAGGGATCGGGAGCGTTTGATAGCCTCCTCCTCTGCCTGCTTCCTGAGGATGGACTGGCTGTGCTGCAGCTTGGGTCGTCGTGGCCGTGGTTGCCCTGGCAACACCACGTGGCTGTAGAGATGTCCACTGTCGAAGCGGTCCTGCCCGGTACCGTCAACACTGTGGGTTGGAGGGACGCCGTGACTGTATTGGTCTAAAGACCCGCCCACCTCCTCACCGCAAGCCTCCTCACCTTCCAAACTGCAGGGAGAAGAGCGAGAGATCTGTTAGGTTAATGACCACACACACCAGCCTGACCAAGACCTTTAAACGTTACAATAAACTATCAGTCCAGTTCTATTTCCTTACATTACGTTTACGTTTACATTTACGTCATTTAGCAGACGCTCTTATCCAGAGCCACTTACAAATTGGTGCATTCAACTTATGATAGTCAGTGGGACAACCACTTGTATTATATTTTAATGTGGGGTGGTGATTAGTGTGTCCCTGGCACCTTGGGACATGTTTCCATGTGCATTATACTACTTTTACCCCCGTACTACACCAACTGTCTAGGCTACGATCTACCGGTCTCACAACAATGACAGAATTGGCTCTAGTCAATAAACCCAGTGCACTGTACCACAGTGGAATGCCAGTGTTAGTAAGGTACTGTATTGCACCACAGTGGAATGCCAGTGTTAGTAAGGTACTGTATTGCACCACAGTGGAATGCCAGTGTTAGTAAGGTACTGTAATGCACCACAGTGGAATGCCAGTGTTAGTAAGGTACTGTAATGCACCACAGTGGAATGCCAGTGTTAGTAAGGTACTGTATTGCACCACAGTGGAATGCCAGTGTTAGTAAGGTACTGTACTGCACCACAGTGGAATGCCAGTGTTAGTAAGGTACTGTATTGCACCACAGTGGAATGCCAGTGTTAGTAAGGTACTGTATTGCACCACAGTGGAATGCCAGTGTTAGTAAGGTACTGTATTGCACCACAGTGGAATGCCAGTGTTAGTAAGGTACTGTATTGCACCACAGTGGAATGCCAGTGTTAGTAAGGTACTGTATTGCACCACAGTGGAATGCCAGTGTTAGTAAGGTACTGTATTGCACCACAGTGGAATGCCAGTGTTAGTAAGGTTCTGCTATTGCACCACAGTGGAATGCCAGTGTTAGTAAGGTACTGTACTGCACCACAGTGGAATGCCAGTGTTAGTAAGGTACTGTATTGCACCACAGTGGGAAATGCCAGTGTTAGTAAGGTTCTGTACTGCACCACAGTGGAATGCCAGTGTTAGTAAGGTACTGTATTGCACCACAGTGGAATGCCAGTGTTAGTAAGGTACTGTATTGCACCACAGTGGAATGCCAGTGTTAGTAAGGTACTGTATTGCACCACAGTGGAATGCCAGTGTTAGTAAGGTACTGTACTGCACCACAGTGGAATGCCAGTGTTAGTAAGGTACTGTATTGCACCACAGTGGAATGCCAGTGTTAGTAAGGTTCTGTATTGCACCACAGTGGAATGCCAGTGTTAGTAAGGTACTGTATTGCACCACAGTGGAATGCCAGTGTTAGTAAGGTACTGTATTGCACCACAGTGGAATGCCAGTGTTAGTAAGGTACTGTATTGCACCACAGTGGAATGCCAGTGTTAGTAAGGTACTGTACTGCACCACAGTGGAATGCCAGTGTTAGTAAGGTTCTGTAATGCACCACAGTGGAATGCCAGTGTTAGTAAGGTACTGTATTGCACCACAGTGGAATGCCAGTGTTAGTAAGGTACTGTATTGCACCACAGTGGAATGCCAGTGTTAGTAAGGTACTGTAATGCACCACAGTGGAATGCCAGTGTTAGTAAGGTACTGTATTGCACCACAGTGGAATGCCAGTGTTAGTAAGGTACTGTACTGCACCACAGTGGAATGCCAGTGTTAGTAAGGTACTGTATTGCACCACAGTGGAATGCCAGTGTTAGTAAGGTACTGTATTGCACCACAGTGGAATGCCAGTGTTAGTAAGGTACTGTACTGCACCACAGTGGAATGCCAGTGTTAGTAAGGTACTGTATTGCACCACAGTGGAATGCCAGTGTTAGTAAGGTACTGTACTGCACCACAGTGGAATGCCAGTGTTAGTAAGGTACTGTATTGCACCACAGTGGAATGCCAGTGTTAGTGAGGTTCTGTATTGCACCACAGTGGAATGCCAGTGTTAGTAAGGTACTGTACTGCACCACAGTGGAATGCCAGTGTTAGTAAGGTACTGTATTGCACCACAGTGGAATGCCAGTGTTAGTAAGGTACTGTACTGCACCACAGTGGAATGCCAGTGTTAGTAAGGTACTGTACTGCACCACAGTGGAATGCCAGTGTTAGTAAGGTACTGTACTGCACCACAGTGGAATGCCAGTGTTAGTAAGGTACTGTAATGTACCACAGTGGAATGCCAGTGTTAGTGAGGTACTGTACTGCACCACAGTGGAATGCCAGTGTTAGTAAGGTACTGTACTGCACCACAGTGGAATGCCAGTGTTAGTAAGGTACTGTACTGCACCACAGTGGAATGCCAGTGTTAGTAAGGTACTGTACCGCACCACAGTGGAATGCCAGTGTTAGTAAGGTACTGTAATGCACCACAGTGGAATGCCAGTGTTAGTAAGGTACTGTATTGCACCACAGTGGAATGCCAGTGTTAGTAAGGTACTGTAATGCACCACAGTGGAATTCCAGTGTTAGTAAGGTACTGTAATGCACCACAGTGGAATGCCAGTGTTAGTAAGGTACTGTAATGCACCACAGTGGAATGCCAGTGTTAGTAAGGTACTGTACTGCACCACAGTGGAATGCCAGTGTTAGTAAGGTACTGTATTGCACCACAGTGGAATGCCAGTGTTAGTAAGGTACTGTATTGCACCACAGTGGAATGCCAGTGTTAGTAAGGTACTGTATTGCACCACAGTGGAATGCCAGTGTTAGTAAGGTTCTGTATTGCACCACAGTGGAATGCCAGTGTTAGTAAGGTACTGTAATGCACCACAGTGGAATGCCAGTGTTAGTAAGGTACTGTATTGCACCACAGTGGAATGTCAGTGTTAGTAAGGTTCTGTATTGCACCACAGTGGAATGCCAGTGTTAGTAAGGTACTGTATTGCACAACAGTGGAATGCCAGTGTTAGTAAGGTACTGTAATGCACCACAGTGGAATACCAGTGTTAGTAAGGTACTGTAATGCACCACAGTGGAATACCAGTGTTAGTAAGGTTCTGTATTGCACCACAGTGGAATGCCAGTGTTAGTAAGGTACTGTAATGCACCACAGTGGAATGCCAGTGTTAGTAAGGTACTGTATTGCACCACAGTGGAATGCCAGTGTTAGTAAGGTACTGTACTGCACCACAGTGGAATGCCAGTGTTAGTAAGGTACTGTATTGCACCACAGTGGAATGCCAGTGTTAGTAAGGTACTGTATTGCACCACAGTGGAATGCCAGTGTTAGTAAGGTACTGTATTGCACCACAGTGGAATGCCAGTGTTAGTAAGGTACTGTATTGCACCACAGTGGAATGCCAGTGTTAGTAAGGTACTGTACTGCACCACAGTGGAATGCCAGTGTTAGTAAGGTACTGTATTGCACCACAGTGGAATGCCAGTGTTAGTAAGGTACTGTACTGCACCACAGTGGAATGCCAGTGTTAGTAAGGTACTGTATTGCACCACAGTGGAATGCCAGTGTTAGTAAGGTACTGTATTGCACCACAGTGGAATGCCAGTGTTAGTAAGGTACTGTAATGCACCACAGTGGAATGCCAGTGTTAGTAAGGTACTGTATTGCACCACAGTGGAATGCCAGTGTTAGTAAGGTACTGTAATGCACCACAGTGGAATGCCAGTGTTAGTAAGGTACTGTATTGTACCACAGTGGAATGCCAGTGTTAGTAAGGTACTGTATTGCACCACAGTGGAATGCCAGTGTTAGTAAGGTTCTGTACTACACCACAGTGGAATGCCAGTGTTAGTAAGGTACTGTATTGCACCACAGTGGAATGCCAGTGTTAGTAAGGTACTGTATTGCACCACAGTGGAATGCCAGTGTTAGTAAGGTACTGTATTGCACCACAGTGGAATGCCAGTGTTAGTAAGGTACTGTATTGCACCACAGTGGAATGCCAGTGTTAGTAAGGTTCTGTATTGCACCACAGTGGAATACCAGTGTTAGTAAGGTACTGTAATGTACCACAGTGGAATGCCAGTGTTAGTAAGGTACTGTATTGCACCACAGTGGAATGCCAGTGTTAGTAAGGTACTGTAATGCACCACAGTGGAATGCCAGTGTTAGTAAGGTACTGTATTGCACCACAGTGGAATGCCAGTGTTAGTAAGGTTCTGTAATGCACCACAGTGGAATGCCAGTGTTAGTAAGGTACTGTACTACACCACAGTGGAATGCCAGTGTTAGTAAGGTACTGTATTGCACCACAGTGGAATGCCAGTGTTAGTAAGGTTCTGTATTGCACCACAGTGGAATGCCAGTGTTAGTAAGGTACTGTATTGCACCACAGTGGAATGCCAGTGTTAGTAAGGTACTGTATTGCACCACAGTGGAATGCCAGTGTTAGTAAGGTACTGTATTGCACCACAGTGGAATGCCAGTGTTAGTAAGGTACTGTATTGCACCACAGTGGAATGCCAGTGTTAGTAAGGTACTGTATTGCACCACAGTGGAATGCCAGTGTTAGTAAGGTACTGTACTACACCACAGTGGAATGCCAGTGTTAGTAAGGTACTGTACTGCACCACAGTGGAATGCCAGTGTTAGTAAGGTACTGTATTGCACCACAGTGGAATGCCAGTGTTAGTAAGGTACTGTAATGCACCACAGTGGAATGCCAGTGTTAGTAAGGTACTGTATTGCACCACAGTGGAATGCCAGTGTTAGTAAGGTACTGTAATGCACCACAGTGGAATGCCAGTGTTAGTAAGGTACTGTACTGCACCACAGTGGAATGCCAGTGTTAGTAAGGTACTGTATTGCACCACAGTGGAATGCCAGTGTTAGTAAGGTACTGTATTGCACCACAGTGGAATGCCAGTGTTAGTAAGGTACTGTATTGCACCACAGTGGAATGCCAGTGTTAGTAAGGTACTGTAATGCACCACAGTGGAATGCCAGTGTTAGTAAGGTACTGTATTGCACCACAGTGGAATGCCAGTGTTAGTAAGGTTCTGTATTGCACCACAGTGGAATGCCAGTGTTAGTAAGGTACTGTAATGCACCACAGTGGAATGCCAGTGTTAGTAAGGTACTGTATTGCACCACAGTGGAATGCCAGTGTTAGTAAGGTACTGTACTGCACCACAGTGGAATGCCAGTGTTAGTAAGGTACTGTATTGCACCACAGTGGAATGCCAGTGTTAGTAAGGTACTGTATTGCACCACAGTGGAATGCCAGTGTTAGTAAGGTACTGTAATGCACCACAGTGGAATGCCAGTGTTAGTAAGGTACTGTAATGCACCACAGTGGAATGCCAGTGTTAGTAAGGTACTGTACTGCACCACAGTGGAATGCCAGTGTTAGTAAGGTACTGTATTGCACCACAGTGGAATGCCAGTGTTAGTAAGGTACTGTATTGCACCACAGTGGAATGCCAGTGTTAGTAAGGTACTGTATTGCACCACAGTGGAATGCCAGTGTTAGTAAGGTTCTGTATTGCACCACAGTGGAATGCCAGTGTTAGTAAGGTACTGTAATGCACCACAGTGGAATGCCAGTGTTAGTAAGGTACTGTATTGCACCACAGTGGAATGCCAGTGTTAGTAAGGTACTGTAATGCACCACAGTGGAATGCCAGTGTTAGTAAGGTACTGTAATGCACCACAGTGGAATGCCAGTGTTAGTAAGGTACTGTAATGCACCACAGTGGAATGCCAGTGTTAGTAAGGTACTGTATTGCACCACAGTGGAATGCCAGTGTTAGTAAGGTACTGTATTGCACCACAGTGGAATGCCAGTGTTAGTAAGGTACTGTATTGCACCACAGTGGAATGCCAGTGTTAGTAAGGTTCTGTATTGCACCACAGTGGAATGCCAGTGTTAGTAAGGTACTGTAATGTCACCACAGTGGAATGCCAGTGTTAGTAAGGTACTGTATTGCACCACAGTGGAATGCCAGTGTTAGTAAGGTTCTGTATTGCACCACAGTGGAATGCCAGTGTTAGTAAGGTTCTGTAATGCACCACAGTGGAATGCCAGTGTTAGTAAGGTTCTGTATTGCACCACAGTGGAATGCCAGTGTTAGTAAGGTACTGTACTGCACCACAGTGGAATGCCAGTGTTAGTAAGGTACTGTAATGCACCACAGTGGAATGCCAGTGTTAGTAAGGTACTGTACTGCACCACAGTGGAATGCCAGTGTTAGTAAGGTTCTGTAATGCACCACAGTGGAATGCCAGTGTTAGTAAGGTTCTGTATTGCACCACAGTGGAATGCCAGTGTTAGTAAGGTACTGTATTGCACCACAGTGGAATGCCAGTGTTAGTAAGGTACTGTATTGCACCACAGTGGAATGCCAGTGTTAGTAAGGTACTGTATTGCACCACAGTGGAATGCCAGTGTTAGTAAGGTACTGTAATGCACCACAGTGGAATGCCAGTGTTAGTAAGGTACTGTATTGCACCACAGTGGAATGCCAGTGTTAGTAAGGTACTGTAATGCACCACAGTGGAATGCCAGTGTTAGTAAGGTACTGTATTGCACCACAGTGGAATGCCAGTGTTAGTAAGGTACTGTACTGCACCACAGTGGAATGCCAGTGTTAGTAAGGTACTGTATTGCACCACAGTGGAATGCCAGTGTTAGTAAGGTACTGTATTGCACCACAGTGGAATGCCAGTGTTAGTAAGGTACTGTATTGCACCACAGTGGAATGCCAGTGTTAGTAAGGTACTGTAATGCACCACAGTGGAATGCCAGTGTTAGTAAGGTACTGTATTGCACCACAGTGGAATGCCAGTGTTAGTAAGGTACTGTAATGCACCACAGTGGAATACCAGTGTTAGTAAGGTACTGTATTGCACCACAGTGGAATGCCAGTGTTAGTAAGGTACTGTACTGCACCACAGTGGAATACCAGTGTTAGTAAGGTACTGTATTGTACCACAGTGGAATGCCAGTGTTAGTAAGGTTCTGTATTGCACCACAGTGGAATGCCAGTGTTAGTAAGGTACTGTACTGCACCACAGTGGAATGCCAGTGTTAGTAAGGTTCTGTATTGCACCACAGTGGAATGCCAGTGTTAGTAAGGTACTGTATTGCACCACAGTGGAATGCCAGTGTTAGTAAGGTACTGTATTGCACCACAGTGGAATGCCAGTGTTAGTAAGGTACTGTAATGCACCACAGTGGAATGCCAGTGTTAGTAAGGTACTGTATTGCACCACAGTGGAATGCCAGTGTTAGTAAGGTACTGTAATGCACCACAGTGGAATACCAGTGTTAGTAAGGTACTGTATTGTACCACAGTGGAATGCCAGTGTTAGTAAGGTTCTGTATTGCACCACAGTGGAATGCCAGTGTTAGTAAGGTACTGTACTACACCACAGTGGAATGCCAGTGTTAGTAAGGTACTGTATTGCACCACAGTGGAATGCCAGTGTTAGTAAGGTTCTGTATTGCACCACAGTGGAATGCCAGTGTTAGTAAGGTACTGTATTGCACCACAGTGGAATGCCAGTGTTAGTAAGGTACTGTATTGCACCACAGTGGAATGCCAGTGTTAGTAAGGTTCTGTATTGCACCACAGTGGAATACCAGTGTTAGTAAGGTACTGTAATGTACCACAGTGGAATGCCAGTGTTAGTAAGGTACTGTATTGCACCACAGTGGAATGCCAGTGTTAGTAAGGTACTGTAATGCACCACAGTGGAATACCAGTGTTAGTAAGGTACTGTATTGTACCACAGTGGAATGCCAGTGTTAGTAAGGTTCTGTATTGCACCACAGTGGAATGCCAGTGTTAGTAAGGTACTGTACTACACCACAGTGGAATGCCAGTGTTAGTAAGGTACTGTATTGCACCACAGTGGAATGCCAGTGTTAGTAAGGTTCTGTATTGCACCACAGTGGAATGCCAGTGTTAGTAAGGTACTGTATTGCACCACAGTGGAATGCCAGTGTTAGTAAGGTACTGTATTGCACCACAGTGGAATGCCAGTGTTAGTAAGGTACTGTATTGCACCACAGTGGAATGCCAGTGTTAGTAAGGTACTGTATTGCACCACAGTGGAATGCCAGTGTTAGTAAGGTACTGTATTGCACCACAGTGGAATGCCAGTGTTAGTAAGGTACTGTACTACACCACAGTGGAATGCCAGTGTTAGTAAGGTACTGTACTGCACCACAGTGGAATGCCAGTGTTAGTAAGGTACTGTATTGCACCACAGTGGAATGCCAGTGTTAGTAAGGTACTGTAATGCACCACAGTGGAATGCCAGTGTTAGTAAGGTACTGTATTGCACCACAGTGGAATGCCAGTGTTAGTAAGGTACTGTAATGCACCACAGTGGAATGCCAGTGTTAGTAAGGTACTGTACTGCACCACAGTGGAATGCCAGTGTTAGTAAGGTTCTGTATTGCACCACAGTGGAATGCCAGTGTTAGTAAGGTTCTGTATTGTACCACAGTGGAATGCCAGTGTTAGTAAGGTACTGTATTGCACCACAGTGGAATGCCAGTGTTAGTAAGGTACTGTAATGCACCACAGTGGAATGCCAGTGTTAGTAAGGTACTGTACTGCACCACAGTGGAATGCCAGTGTTAGTAAGGTTCTGTATTGCACCACAGTGGAATGCCAGTGTTAGTAAGGTACTGTAATGCACCACAGTGGAATGCCAGTGTTAGTAAGGTACTGTACTGCACCACAGTGGAATGCCAGTGTTAGTAAGGTACTGTACTGCACCACAGTGGAATGCCAGTGTTAGTAAGGTACTGTATTGCACCACAGTGGAATGCCAGTGTTAGTAAAGGTACTGTATTGCACCACAGTGGAATGCCAGTGTTAGTAAGGTACTGTAATGCACCACAGTGGAATGCCAGTGTTAGTAAGGTACTGTAATGCACCACAGTGGAATGCCAGTGTTAGTAAGGTACTGTACTGCACCACAGTGGAATGCCAGTGTTAGTAAGGTTCTGTATTGCACCACAGTGGAATGCCAGTGTTAGTAAGGTACTGTATTGCACCACAGTGGAATGCCAGTGTTAGTAAGGTACTGTATTGCACCACAGTGGAATGCCAGTGTTAGTAAGGTTCTGTATTGCACCACAGTGGAATGCCAGTGTTAGTAAGGTACTGTATTGCACCACAGTGGAATGCCAGTGTTAGTAAGGTACTGTATTGCACCACAGTGGAATGCCAGTGTTAGTAAGGTACTGTAATGCACCACAGTGGAATGCCAGTGTTAGTAAGGTTCTGTAGTGCACCACAGTGGAATGCCAGTGTTAGTAAGGTACTGTAATGCACCACAGTGGAATGCCAGTGTTAGTAAGGTACTGTATTGCACCACAGTGGAATACCAGTGTTAGTAAGGTACTGTATTGCACCACAGTGGAATGCCAGTGTTAGTAAGGTACTGTATTGCACCACAGTGGAATACCAGTGTTAGTAAGGTTCTGTATTGCACCACAGTGGAATGCCAGTGTTAGTAAGGTACTGTAATGTACCACAGTGGAATGCCAGTGTTAGTAAGGTACTGTATTGCACCACAGTGGAATACCAGTGTTAGTAAGGTTCTGTATTGCACCACAGTGGAATGCCAGTGTTAGTAAGGTTCTGTAATGCACCACAGTGGAATGCCAGTGTTAGTAAGGTTCTGTATTGCACCACAGTGGAATGCCAGTGTTAGTAAGGTACTGTACTGCACCACAGTGGAATGCCAGTGTTAGTAAGGTACTGTAATGCACCACAGTGGAATGCCAGTGTTAGTAAGGTACTGTACTGCACCACAGTGGAATGCCAGTGTTAGTAAGGTTCTGTAATGCACCACAGTGGAATGCCAGTGTTAGTAAGGTTCTGTATTGCACCACAGTGGAATGCCAGTGTTAGTAAGGTTCTGTATTGTACCACAGTGGAATGCCAGTGTTAGTAAGGTACTGTATTGCACCACAGTGGAATGCCAGTGTTAGTAAGGTACTGTAATGCACCACAGTGGAATGCCAGTGTTAGTAAGGTACTGTACTGCACCACAGTGGAATGCCAGTGTTAGTAAGGTTCTGTATTGCACCACAGTGGAATGCCAGTGTTAGTAAGGTACTGTAATGCACCACAGTGGAATGCCAGTGTTAGTAAGGTACTGTACTGCACCACAGTGGAATGCCAGTGTTAGTAAGGTACTGTACTGCACCACAGTGGAATGCCAGTGTTAGTAAGGTACTGTATTGCACCACAGTGGAATGCCAGTGTTAGTAAGGTACTGTATTGCACCACAGTGGAATGCCAGTGTTAGTAAGGTACTGTAATGCACCACAGTGGAATGCCAGTGTTAGTAAGGTACTGTAATGCACCACAGTGGAATGCCAGTGTTAGTAAGGTACTGTACTGCACCACAGTGGAATGCCAGTGTTAGTAAGGTTCTGTATTGCACCACAGTGGAATGCCAGTGTTAGTAAGGTACTGTATTGCACCACAGTGGAATGCCAGTGTTAGTAAGGTACTGTATTGCACCACAGTGGAATGCCAGTGTTAGTAAGGTTCTGTATTGCACCACAGTGGAATGCCAGTGTTAGTAAGGTACTGTATTGCACCACAGTGGAATGCCAGTGTTAGTAAGGTACTGTATTGCACCACAGTGGAATGCCAGTGTTAGTAAGGTACTGTAATGCACCACAGTGGAATGCCAGTGTTAGTAAGGTTCTGTATTGCACCACAGTGGAATGCCAGTGTTAGTAAGGTACTGTAATGCACCACAGTGGAATGCCAGTGTTAGTAAGGTTCTGTATTGCACCACAGTGGAATGCCAGTGTTAGTAAGGTTCTGTATTGCACCACAGTGGAATGCCAGTGTTAGTAAGGTTCTGTACTGCACCACAGTGTAATGCCAGTGTTAGTAAGGTACTGTATTGCACCACAGTGGAATGCCAGTGTTAGTAAGGTTCTGTACTGCACCACAGTGGAATGCCAGTGTTAGTAAGGTACTGTATTGCACCACAGTGGAATGCCAGTGTTAGTAAGGTACTGTAATGCACCACAGTGGAATGCCAGTGTTAGTAAGGTACTGTATTGCACCACAGTGGAATGCCAGTGTTAGTAAGGGTACTGTATTGCACCACAGTGGAATGCCAGTGTTAGTAAGGTACTGTAATGCACCACAGTGGAATGCCAGTGTTAGTAAGGTACTGTATTGCACCACAGTGGAATGCCAGTGTTAGTAAGGTACTGTAATGTACCACAGTGGAATGCCAGTGTTAGTAAGGTACTGTACTGCACCACAGTGGAATGCCAGTGTTAGTAAGGTACTGTATTGCACCACAGTGGAATGCCAGTGTTAGTAAGGTTCTGTATTGCACCACAGTGGAATGCCAGTGTTAGTAAGGTACTGTACTGCACCACAGTGGAATGCCAGTGTTAGTAAGGTACTGTAATGCACCACAGTGGAATGCCAGTGTTAGTAAGGTACTGTACTGCACCACAGTGGAATGCCAGTGTTAGTAAGGTTCTGTAATGCACCACAGTGGAATGCCAGTGTTAGTAAGGCACTGTATTGCACCCCAGTGGAATGCCAGTGTTAGTAAGGTACTGTAATGCACCACAGTGGAATGCCAGTGTTAGTAAGGTTCTGTATTGCACCACAGTGGAATGCCAGTGTTAGTAAGGTACTGTATTGTACCACAGTGGAATGCCAGTGTTAGTAAGGTACTGTATTGCACCACAGTGGAATGCCAGTGTTAGTAAGGTACTGTAATGCACCACAGTGGAATGCCAGTGTTAGTAAGGTACTGTAATGCACCACAGTGGAACGCCAGTGTTAGTAAGGTACTGTACTGCACCACAGTGGAATGCCAGTGTTAGTAAGGTTCTGTAATGCACCACAGTGGAATGCCAGTGTTAGTAAGGTACTGTATTGCACCCCAGTGGAATGCCAGTGTTAGTAAGGTACTGTAATGCACCACAGTGGAATGCCAGTGTTAGTAAGGTTCTGTATTGCACCACAGTGGAATGCCAGTGTTAGTAAGGTACTGTATTGCACCACAGTGGAATGCCAGTGTTAGTAAGGTACTGTAATGCACCACAGTGGAATGCCAGTGTTAGTAAGGTACTGTACTGCACCACAGTGGAATGCCAGTGTTAGTAAGGTACTGTACTGCACCACAGTGGAATGCCAGTGTTAGTAAGGTTCTGTATTGCACCACAGTGGAATGCCAGTGTTAGTAAGGTTCTGTATTGCACCACAGTGGAATGCCAGTGTTAGTAAGGTACTGTACTGCACCACAGTGGAATGCCAGTGTTAGTAAGGTACTGTATTGCACCACAGTGGAATGCCAGTGTTAGTAAGGTACTGTATTGCACCACAGTGGAATGCCAGTGTTAGTAAGGTACTGTATTGCACCACAGTGGAATGCCAGTGTTAGTAAGGTACTGTAATGCACCACAGTGGAATGCCAGTGTTAGTAAGGTACTGTAATGCACCACAGTGGAATGCCAGTGTTAGTAAGGTACTGTATTGCAACCACAGTGGAATGCCAGTGTTAGTAAGGTACTGTATTGCACCACAGTGGAATGCCAGTGTTAGTAAGGTTCTGTATTGCACCACAGTGGAATGCCAGTGTTAGTAAGGTACTGTAATGCACCACAGTGGAATGCCAGTGTTAGTAAGGTACTGTACTGCACCACAGTGGAATGCCAGTGTTAGTAAGGTACTGTAATGCACCACAGTGGAATGCCAGTGTTAGTAAGGTACTGTACTGCACCACAGTGGAATGCCAGTGTTAGTAAGGTACTGTATTGCACCACAGTGGAATGCCAGTGTTAGTAAGGTTCTGTATTGCACCACAGTGGAATGCCAGTGTTAGTAAGGTACTGTACTGCACCACAGTGGAATGCCAGTGTTAGTAAGGTACTGTAATGCACCACAGTGGAATGCCAGTGTTAGTAAGGTACTGTACTGCACCACAGTGGAATGCCAGTGTTAGTAAGGTTCTGTAATGCACCACAGTGGAATGCCAGTGTTAGTAAGGTACTGTAGTGCACCACAGTGGAATGCCAGTGTTAGTAAGGTACTGTAATGCACCACAGTGGAATGCCAGTGTTAGTAAGGTTCTGTATTGCACCACAGTGGAATGCCAGTGTTAGTAAGGTACTGTATTGCACCACAGTGGAATGCCAGTGTTAGTAAGGTACTGTAATGCACCACAGTGGAATGCCAGTGTTAGTAAGGTACTGTAATGTACCACAGTGGAATGCCAGTGTTAGTAAGGTACTGTAATGCACCACAGTGGAATGCCAGTGTTAGTAAGGTACTGTACTGCACCACAGTGGAATGCCAGTGTTAGTAAGGTTCTGTAATGCACCACAGTGGAATGCCAGTGTTAGTAAGGTACTGTATTGCACCCCAGTGGAATGCCAGTGTTAGTAAGGTACTGTAATGCACCACAGTGGAATGCCAGTGTTAGTAAGGTTCTGTATTGCACCACAGTGGAATGCCAGTGTTAGTAAGGTACTGTATTGCACCACAGTGGAATGCCAGTGTTAGTAAGGTACTGTAATGCACCACAGTGGAATGCCAGTGTTAGTAAGGTACTGTACTGCACCACAGTGGAATGCCAGTGTTAGTAAGGTACTGTACTGCACCACAGTGGAATGCCAGTGTTAGTAAGGTTCTGTATTGCACCACAGTGGAATGCCAGTGTTAGTAAGGTACTGTAATGCACCACAGTGGAATGCCAGTGTTAGTAAGGTACTGTACTGCACCACAGTGGAATGCCAGTGTTAGTAAGGTACTGTATTGCACCACAGTGGAATGCCAGTGTTAGTAAGGTACTGTATTGCACCACAGTGGAATGCCAGTGTTAGTAAGGTACTGTAATGCACCACAGTGGAATGCCAGTGTTAGTAAGGTACTGTAATGCACCACAGTGGAATGCCAGTGTTAGTAAGGTACTGTAATGCACCACAGTGGAATGCCAGTGTTAGTAAGGTACTGTACTGCACCACAGTGGAATGCCAGTGTTAGTAAGGTACTGTATTGCACCACAGTGGAATGCCAGTGTTAGTAAGGTACTGTAATGCACCACAGTGGAATGCCAGTGTTAGTAAGGTACTGTAATGCACCACAGTGGAATGCCAGTGTTAGTAAGGTACTGTAATGCACCACAGTGGAATGCCAGTGTTAGTAAGGTACTGTATTGCACCACAGTGGAATGCCAGTGTTAGTAAGGTACTGTATTGCACCACAGTGGAATGCCAGTGTTAGTAAGGCACTGTATTGCACCACAGTGGAATGCCAGTGTTAGTAAGGTTCTGTATTGCACCACAGTGGAATGCCAGTGTTAGTAAGGTTCTGTATTGCACCACAGTGGAATGCCAGTGTTAGTAAGGTTCTGTATTGCACCACAGTGGAATGCCAGTGTTAGTAAGGTACTGTATTGCACCACAGTGGAATGCCAGTGTTAGTAAGGTTCTGTATTGCACCACAGTGGAATGCCAGTGTTAGTAAGGTACTGTAATGCACCACAGTGGAATGCCAGTGTTAGTAAGGTACTGTACTGCACCACAGTGGAATGCCAGTGTTAGTAAGGTACTGTAATGCACCACAGTGGAATGCCAGTGTTAGTAAGGTACTGTACTGCACCACAGTGGAATGCCAGTGTTAGTAAGGTACTGTATTGCACCACAGTGGAATGCCAGTGTTAGTAAGGTACTGTACTGCACCACAGTGGAATGCCAGTGTTAGTAAGGTACTGTATTGCACCACAGTGGAATGCCAGTGTTAGTAAGGTACTGTAATGCACCACAGTGGAATGCCAGTGTTAGTAAGGTACTGTATTGCACCACAGTGGAATGCCAGTGTTAGTAAGGTACTGTATTGCACCACAGTGGAATGCCAGTGTTAGTAAGGTACTGTATTGCACCACAGTGGAATGCCAGTGTTAGTAAGGTACTGTATTGCACCACAGTGGAATGCCAGTGTTAGTAAGGTACTGTATTGCACCACAGTGGAATGCCAGTGTTAGTAAGGTACTGTATTGCACCACAGTGGAATGCCAGTGTTAGTAAGGTACTGTATTGCACCACAGTGGAATGCCAGTGTTAGTAAGGTACAGTATTGCACCACAGTGGAATGCCAGTGTTAGTAAGGTACTGTAATGCACCACAGTGGAATGCCAGTGTTAGTAAGGTACTGTATTGCACCACAGTGGAATGCCAGTGTTAGTAAGGTACTGTACTGCACCACAGTGGAATGCCAGTGTTAGTAAGGTACTGTATTGCACCACAGTGGAATGCCAGTGTTAGTAAGGTACTGTACTGCACCACAGTGGAATGCCAGTGTTAGTAAGGTACTGTAATGCACCACAGTGGAATGCCAGTGTTAGTAAGGTACTGTATTGCACCACAGTGGAATGCCAGTGTTAGTAAGGTACTGTAATGCACCACAGTGGAATGCCAGTGTTAGTAAGGTACTGTATTGCACCACAGTGGAATGCCAGTGTTAGTAAGGTACTGTATTGCACCACAGTGGAATGCCAGTGTTAGTAAGGTACTGTATTGCACCACAGTGGAATGCCAGTGTTAGTAAGGTACTGTAATGCACCACAGTGGAATGCCAGTGTTAGTAAGGTACTGTATTGCACCACAGTGGAATGCCAGTGTTAGTAAGGTATCTGTATTGCACCACAGTGGAATGCCAGTGTTAGTAAGGTACTGTATTGCACCACAGTGGAATGCCAGTGTTAGTAAGGTACTGTAATGCACCACAGTGGAATGCCAGTGTTAGTAAGGTACTGTACTGCACCACAGTGGAATGCCAGTGTTAGTAAGGTACTGTAATGCACCACAGTGGAATGCCAGTGTTAGTAAGGTACTGTATTGCACCACAGTGGAATACCAGTGTTAGTAAGGTACTGTAATGCACCACAGTGGAATGCCAGTGTTAGTAAGGTACTGTATTGCACCACAGTGGAATGCCAGTGTTAGTAAGGTACTGTATTGCACCACAGTGGAATGCCAGTGTTAGTAAGGTACTGTATTGCACCACAGTGGAATGCCAGTGTTAGTAAGGTACTGTATTGCACCACAGTGGAATGCCAGTGTTAGTAAGGTACTGTAATGCACCACAGTGGAATGCCAGTGTTAGTAAGGTACTGTATTGCACCACAGTGGAATGCCAGTGTTAGTAAGGTACTGTATTGCACCACAGTGGAATGCCAGTGTTAGTAAGGTACTGTATTGCACCACAGTGGAATGCCAGTGTTAGTAAGGTACTGTACTGCACCACAGTGGAATGCCAGTGTTAGTAAGGTACTGTATTGCACCACAGTGGAATGCCAGTGTTAGTAAGGTACTGTACTGCACCACAGTGGAATGCCAGTGTTAGTAAGGTACTGTATTGCACCACAGTGGAATGCCAGTGTTAGTAAGGTACTGTATTGCACCACAGTGGAATGCCAGTGTTAGTAAGGTACTGTAATGCACCACAGTGGAATGCCAGTGTTAGTAAGGTACTGTAATGCACCACAGTGGAATGCCAGTGTTAGTAAGGTACTGTAATGCACCACAGTGGAATGCCAGTGTTAGTAAGGTACTGTAATGCACCACAGTGGAATACCAGTGTTAGTAAGGTACTGTAATGCACCACAGTGGAATGCCAGTGTTAGTAAGGTTCTGTATTGCACCACAGTGGAATGCCAGTGTTAGTAAGGTACTGTATTGTACCACAGTGGAATGCCAGTGTTAGTAAGGTACTGTAATGCACCACAGTGGAATGCCAGTGTTAGTAAGGTACTGTAATGTACCACAGTGGAATGCCAGTGTTAGTAAGGTACTGTAATGCACCACAGTGGAATGCCAGTGTTAGTAAGGTACTGTACTGCACCACAGTGGAATGCCAGTGTTAGTAAGGTCTGTAATGCACCACAGTGGAATGCCAGTGTTAGTAAGGTACTGTATTGCACCCCAGTGGAATGCCAGTGTTAGTAAGGTACTGTAATGCACCACAGTGGAATGCCAGTGTTAGTAAGGTTCTGTATTGCACCACAATGGAATGCCAGTGTTAGTAAGGTACTGTATTGCACCACAGTGGAATGCCAGTGTTAGTAAGGTACTGTAATGCACCACAGTGGAATGCCAGTGTTAGTAAGGTACTGTACTGCACCACAGTGGAATGCCAGTGTTAGTAAGGTACTGTACTGCACCACAGTGGAATGCCAGTGTTAGTAAGGTTCTGTATTGCACCACAGTGGAATACCAGTGTTAGTAAGGTTCTGTATTGCACCACAGTGGAATACCAGTGTTAGTAAGGTACTGTACTGCACCACAGTGGAATACCAGTGTTAGTAAGGTACTGTATTGCACCACAGTGGAATGCCAGTGTTAGTAAGGTACTGTATTGCACCACAGTGGAATGCCAGTGTTAGTAAGGTACTGTATTGCACCACAGTGGAATGCCAGTGTTAGTAAGGTACTGTAATGCACCACAGTGGAATGCCAGTGTTAGTAAGGTACTGTAATGCACCACAGTGGAATGCCAGTGTTAGTAAGGTACTGTAATGCACCACAGTGGAATGCCAGTGTTAGTAAGGTACTGTACTGCACCACAGTGGAATGCCAGTGTTAGTAAGGTACTGTACTGCACCACAGTGGAATGCCAGTGTTAGTAAGGTACTGTAATGCACAACAGTGGAATGCCAGTGTTAGTAAGGTACTGTAATGTACCACAGTGGAATGCCAGTGTTAGTAAGGTACTGTAATGCAGAACAGTGGAATGCCAGTGTTAGTAAGGTACTGTACTGCACCACAGTGGAATGCCAGTGTTAGTAAGGTACTGTAATGTACCACAGTGGAATGCCAGTGTTAGTAAGGTACTGTACTGCACCACAGTGGAATGCCAGTGTTAGTAAGGTTCTGTATTGCACCACAGTGGAATGCCAGTGTTAGTAAGGTTCTGTATTGCACCACAGTGGAATGCCAGTGTTAGTAAGGTACTGTATTGCACCACAGTGGAATGCCAGTGTTAGTAAGGTACTGTATTGCACCACAGTGGAATGCCAGTGTTAGTAAGGTTCTGTATTGCACCACAGTGGAATGCCAGTGTTAGTAAGGTACTGTACTGCACCACAGTGGAATGCCAGTGTTAGTAAGGTACTGTAATGCACCACAGTGGAATGCCAGTGTTAGTAAGGTACTGTAATGCACCACAGTGGAATGCCAGTGTTAGTAAGGTACTGTAATGCACCACAGTGGAATGCCAGTGTTAGTAAGGTACTGTACTGCACCACAGTGGAATGCCAGTGTTAGTAAGGTACTGTAATGCACCACAGTGGAATGCCAGTGTTAGTAAGGTACTGTACTGCACCACAGTGGAATGCCAGTGTTAGTAAGGTACTGTAATGCACCACAGTGGAATGCCAGTGTTAGTAAGGTACTGTATTGCACCACAGTGGAATGCCAGTGTTAGTAAGGTACTGTATTGCACCACAGTGAAATGCCAGTGTTAGTAAGGTACTGTATTGCACCACAGTGGAATGCCAGTGTTAGTAAGGTACTGTATTGCACCACAGTGGAATGCCAGTGTTAGTAAGGTACTGTATTGCACCACAGTGGAATGCCAGTGTTAGTAAGGTACTGTATTGCACCACAGTGGAATGCCAGTGTTAGTAAGGTACTGTATTGCACCACAGTGGAATGCCAGTGTTAGTAAGGTACAGTATTGCACCACAGTGGAATGCCAGTGTTAGTAAGGTACTGTACTGCACCACAGTGGAATGCCAGTGTTAGTAAGGTACTGTATTGCACCACAGTGGAATGCCAGTGTTAGTAAGGCACTGTACTGCACCACAGTGGAATGCCAGTGTTAGTAAGGTACTGTAATGCACCACAGTGGAATGCCAGTGTTAGTAAGGTACTGTACTGCACCACAGTGGAATGCCAGTGTTAGTAAGGTACTGTAATGCACCACAGTGGAATGCCAGTGTTAGTAAGGTACTGTATTGCACCACAGTGGAATGCCAGTGTTAGTAAGGTACTGTATTGCACCACAGTGAAATGCCAGTGTTAGTAAGGTACTGTATTGCACCACAGTGGAATGCCAGTGTTAGTAAGGTACTGTATTGCACCACAGTGGAATGCCAGTGTTAGTAAGGTACTGTATTGCACCACAGTGGAATGCCAGTGTTAGTAAGGTACTGTATTGCACCACAGTGGAATGCCAGTGTTAGTAAGGTACTGTATTGCACCACAGTGGAATGCCAGTGTTAGTAAGGTACAGTATTGCACCACAGTGGAATGCCAGTGTTAGTAAGGTACTGTACTGCACCACAGTGGAATGCCAGTGTTAGTAAGGTACTGTATTGCACCACAGTGGAATGCCAGTGTTAGTAAGGTACTGTACTGCACCACAGTGGAATGCCAGTGTTAGTAAGGTACTGTATTGCACCACAGTGGAATGCCAGTGTTAGTAAGGTACTGTACTGCACCACAGTGGAATGCCAGTGTTAGTAAGGTACTGTAATGCACCACAGTGGAATGCCAGTGTTAGTAAGGTACTGTATTGCACCACAGTGGAATGCCAGTGTTAGTAAGGTACTGTATTGCACCACAGTGGAATGCCAGTGTTAGTAAGGTACTGTATTGCACCACAGTGGAATGCCAGTGTTAGTAAGGTACTGTATTGCACCACAGTGGAATGCCAGTGTTAGTAAGGTACTGTATTGCACCACAGTGGAATGCCAGTGTTAGTAAGGTACTGTATTGCACCACAGTGGAATGCCAGTGTTAGTAAGGTACTGTATTGCACCACAGTGGAATGCCAGTGTTAGTAAGGTACAGTATTGCACCACAGTGGAATGCCAGTGTTAGTAAGGTACTGTACTGCACCACAGTGGAATGCCAGTGTTAGTAAGGTACTGTATTGCACCACAGTGGAATGCCAGTGTTAGTAAGGTACTGTACTGCACCACAGTGGAATGCCAGTGTTAGTAAGGTACTGTATTGCACCACAGTGGAATGCCAGTGTTAGTAAGGTACTGTATTGCACCACAGTGGAATGCCAGTGTTAGTAAGGTACTGTAATGCACCACAGTGGAATGCCAGTGTTAGTAAGGTACTGTAATGTACCACAGTGGAATACCAGTGTTAGTAAGGTACTGTACTGCACCACAGTGGAATGCCAGTGTTAGTAAGGTACTGTAATGTACCACAGTGGAATACCAGTGTTAGTAAGGTACTGTAATGTACCACAGTGGAATGCCAGTGTTAGTAAGGTTCTGTACTGCACCACAGTGGAATGCCAGTGTTAGTGAGGTACTGTAATGCACCACAGTGGAATGCCAGTGTTAGTAAGGTACTGTACTGCACCACAGTGGAATGCCAGTGTTAGTGAGGTACTGTAATGCACCACAGTGGAATGCCAGTGTTAGTAAGGTTCTGTATTGCACCACAGTGGAATGCCAGTGTTAGTAAGGTACTGTAATGCACCACAGTGGAATGCCAGTGTTAGTAAGGTACTGTATTGCACCACAGTGGAATGCCAGTGTTAGTAAGGTACTGTATTGCACCACAGTGGAATGCCAGTGTTAGTAAGGTACTGTATTGCACCACAGTGGAATGTCAGTGTTAGTAAGGTACTGTATTGCACCACAGTGGAATGCCAGTGTTAGTAAGGTACTGTAATGCACCACAGTGGAATGCCAGTGTTAGTAAGGTACTGTAATGTACCACAGTGGAATACCAGTGTTAGTAAGGTACTGTAATGTACCACAGTGGAATGCCAGTGTTAGTAAGGTTCTGTACTGCACCACAGTGGAATGCCAGTGTTAGTAAGGTACTGTACTGCACCACAGTGGAATGCCAGTGTTAGTAAGGTACTGTACTGCACCACAGTGGAATGCCAGTGTTAGTAAGGTACTGTATTGCACCACAGTGGAATGCCAGTGTTAGTAAGGTACTGTACTGCACCACAGTGGAATGCCAGTGTTAGTAAGGTACTGTAATGCACCACAGTGGAATGACAGTGTTAGTAAGGTACTGTAATGCACCACAGTGGAATGCCAGTGTTAGTAAGGTACTGTAATGCACCACAGTGGAATGCCAGTGTTAGTAAGGTTCTGTATTGCACCACAGTGGAATGCCAGTGTTAGTAAGGTACTGTAATGTACCACAGTGGAATACCAGTGTTAGTAAGGTACTGTAATATACCACAGTGGAATGCCAGTGTTAGTAAGGTTCTGTACTGCACCACAGTGGAATGCCAGTGTTAGTAAGGTACTGTATTGCACCACAGTGGAATGCCAGTGTTAGTAAGGTACTGTAATGCACCACAGTGGAATGCCAGTGTTAGTAAGGTACTGTAATGCACCACAGTGGAATGCCAGTGTTAGTAAGGTACTGTAATGCACCACAGTGGAATGCCAGTGTTAGTAAGGTACTGTACTGCACCACAGTGGAATGCCAGTGTTAGTAAGGTACTGTACTGCACCACAGTGGAATGCCAGTGTTAGTAAGGTACTGTAATGCACCACAGTGGAATGCCAGTGTTAGTAAGGTACTGTAATGTACCAAAGTGGAATGCCAGTGTTAGTAAGGTACTGTAATGTACCACAGTGGAATGCCAGTGTTAGTAAGGTACTGTAATGCACCACAGTGGAATGCCAGTGTTAGTAAGGTACTGTAATGCACCACAGTGGAATGCCAGTGTTAGTAAGGTACTGTAATGCACCACAGTGGAATGCCAGTGTTAGTAAGGTACTGTATTGCACCACAGTGGAATGCCAGTGTTAGTAAGGTACTGTATTGCACCACAGTGGAATGCCAGTGTTAGTAAGGTACTGTATTGCACCACAGTGGAATGCCAGTGTTAGTAAGGTACTGTATTGCACCACAGTGGAATGCCAGTGTTAGTAAGGTACTGTAATGTACCACAGTGGAATACCAGTGTTAGTAAGGTACTGTACTGCACCACAGTGGAATGCCAGTGTTAGTAAGGTTCTGTACTGCACCACAGTGGAATGCCAGTGTTAGTAAGGTACTGTAATGCACCACAGTGGAATGCCAGTGTTAGTAAGGTACTGTACTGCACCACAGTGGAATGCCAGTGTTAGTAAGGTACTGTATTGCACCACAGTGGAATGCCAGTGTTAGTAAGGTACTGTATTGCACCACAGTGGAATGCCAGTGTTAGTAAGGTACTGTATTGCACCACAGTGGAATGCCAGTGTTAGTAAGGTACTGTATTGCACCACAGTGGAATGCCAGTGTTAGTAAGGTACTGTATTGCACCACAGTGGAATGCCAGTGTTAGTAAGGTACTGTATTGCACCACAGTGGAATGCCAGTGTTAGTAAGGTACTGTATTGCACCACAGTGGAATGCCAGTGTTAGTAAGGTACTGTATTGCACCACAGTGGAATGCCAGTGTTAGTAAGGTACTGTAATGCACCACAGTGGAATGCCAGTGTTAGTAAGGTTCTGTATTGCACCACAGTGGAATGCCAGTGTTAGTAAGGTACTGTAATGTACCACAGTGGAATACCAGTGTTAGTAAGGTACTGTAATGTACCACAGTGGAATGCCAGTGTTAGTAAGGTTCTGTACTGCACCACAGTGGAATGCCAGTGTTAGTAAGGTACTGTATTGCACCACAGTGGAATGCCAGTGTTAGTAAGGTACTGTAATGCACCACAGTGGAATGCCAGTGTTAGTAAGGTACTGTAATGCACCACAGTGGAATGCCAGTGTTAGTAAGGTACTGTAATGCACCACAGTGGAATGCCAGTGTTAGTAAGGTACTGTACTGCACCACAGTGGAATGCCAGTGTTAGTAAGGTACTGTACTGCACCACAGTGGAATGCCAGTGTTAGTAAGGTACTGTAATGCACCACAGTGGAATGCCAGTGTTAGTAAGGTACTGTAATGTACCAAAGTGGAATGCCAGTGTTAGTAAGGTACTGTAATGTACCACAGTGGAATGCCAGTGTTAGTAAGGTACTGTAATGCACCACAGTGGAATGCCAGTGTTAGTAAGGTACTGTAATGCACCACAGTGGAATGCCAGTGTTAGTAAGGTACTGTATTGCACCACAGTGGAATGCCAGTGTTAGTAAGGTACTGTATTGCACCACAGTGGAATGCCAGTGTTAGTAAGGTACTGTATTGCACCACAGTGGAATGCCAGTGTTAGTAAGGTACTGTATTGCACCACAGTGGAATGCCAGTGTTAGTAAGGTACTGTATTGCACCACAGTGGAATGCCAGTGTTAGTAAGGTACTGTAATGTACCACAGTGGAATGCCAGTGTTAGTAAGGTACTGTACTGCACCACAGTGGAATGCCAGTGTTAGTAAGGTTCTGTACTGCACCACAGTGGAATGCCAGTGTTAGTAAGGTACTGTAATGCACCACAGTGGAATGCCAGTGTTAGTAAGGTACTGTAATGCACCACAGTGGAATGCCAGTGTTAGTAAGGTACTGTAATGCACCACAGTGGAATGCCAGTGTTAGTAAGGTACTGTATTGCACCACAGTGGAATGCCAGTGTTAGTAAGGTACTGTATTGCACCACAGTGGAACGCCAGTGTTAGTAAGGACTGTATTGCACCACAGTGGAATGCCAGTGTTAGTAAGGTACTGTATTGCACCACAGTGGAATGCCAGTGTTAGTAAGGTACTGTATTGCACCACAGTGGAATGCCAGTGTTAGTAAGGTACTGTATTGCACCACAGTGGAATGCCAGTGTTAGTAAGGTACTGTATTGCACCACAGTGGAATGCCAGTGTTAGTAAGGTACTGTATTGCACCACAGTGGAATGCCAGTGTTAGTAAGGTACTGTATTGCACCACAGTGGAATGCCAGTGTTAGTAAGGTACTGTATTGCACCACAGTGGAATGCCAGTGTTAGTAAGGTACTGTATTGCACCACAGTGGAATGCCAGTGTTAGTAAGGTACTGTAATGCACCACAGTGGAATGCCAGTGTTAGTAAGGTACTGTATTGCACCACAGTGGAATGCCAGTGTTAGTAAGGTACTGTATTGCACCACAGTGGAATGCCAGTGTTAGTAAGGTACTGTATTGCACCACAGTGGAATGCCAGTGTTAGTAAGGTACTGTATTGCACCACAGTGGAATGCCAGTGTTAGTAAGGTACTGTATTGCACCACAGTGGAATGCCAGTGTTAGTAAGGTACTGTACTGCACCACAGTGGAATGCCAGTGTTAGTAAGGTACTGTAATGCACCACAGTGGAATGCCAGTGTTAGTAAGGTACTGTATTGCACCACAGTGGAATGCCAGTGTTAGTAAGGTACTGTAATGCACCACAGTGGAATACCAGTGTTAGTAAGGTACTGTATTGCACCACAGTGGAATGCCAGTGTTAGTAAGGTACTGTAATGTACCACAGTGGAATGCCAGTGTTAGTAAGGTACTGTATTGCACCACAGTGGAATGCCAGTGTTAGTAAGGTACTGTATTGCACCACAGTGGAATGCCAGTGTTAGTAAGGTACTGTATTGCACCACAGTGGAATGCCAGTGTTAGTAAGGTACTGTAATGTACCACAGTGGAATGCCAGTGTTAGTAAGGTACTGTATTGCACCACAGTGGAATGCCAGTGTTAGTAAGGTACTGTAATGCACCACAGTGGAATGCCAGTGTTAGTAAGGTACTGTATTGCACCACAGTGGAATGCCAGTGTTAGTAAGGTACTGTACTGCACCACAGCGGAATGCCAGTGTTAGTAAGGTACTGTAATGCACCACAGTGGAATGCCAGTGTTAGTAAGGTACTGTATTGCACCACAGTGGAATGCCAGTGTTAGTAAGGTACTGTATTGCACCACAGTGGAATGCCAGTGTTAGTAAGGTACTGTAATGCACCACAGTGGAATGCCAGTGTTAGTAAGGTACTGTATTGCACCACAGTGGAATGCCAGTGTTAGTAAGGTACTGTACTGCACCACAGTGGAATGCCAGTGTTAGTAAGGTACTGTAATGCACCACAGTGGAATACCAGTGTTAGTAAGGTACTGTAATGCACCACAGTGGAATGCCAGTGTTAGTAAGGTACTGTACTGCACCACAGTGGAATGCCAGTGTTAGTAAGGTACTGTAATGCACCACAGTGGAATACCAGTGTTAGTAAGGTACTGTATTGTACCACAGTGGAATGCCAGTGTTAGTAAGGTACTGTACTGCACCACAGCGGAATGACAGTGTTAGTAAGGTACTGTATTGCACCACAGTGGAATGCCAGTGTTAGTAAGGTACTGTATTGCACCACAGCGGAATGCCAGTGTTAGTAAGGTACTGTAATGCACCACAGTGGAATGCCAGTGTTAGTAAGGTACTGTATTGCACCACAGTGGAATGCCAGTGTTAGTAAGGTACTGTAATGCACCACAGTGGAATGCCAGTGTTAGTAAGGTACTGTAATGTACCACAGTGGAATACCAGTGTTAGTAAGGTACTGTAATGTACCACAGTGGAATGCCAGTGTTAGTAAGGTTCTGTACTGCACCACAGTGGAATGCCAGTGTTAGTAAGGTACTGTAATGCACCACAGTGGAATGCCAGTGTTAGTAAGGTACTGTAATGTACCACAGTGGAATGCCAGTGTTAGTAAGGTTCTGTACTGCACCACAGTGGAATGCCAGTGTTAGTAAGGTACTGTATTGCACCACAGTGGAATGCCAGTGTTAGTAAGGTACTGTATTGCACCACAGTGGAATGCCAGTGTTAGTAAGGTACTGTATTGCACCACAGTGGAATGCCAGTGTTAGTAAGGTACTGTATTGCACCACAGTGGAATGCCAGTGTTAGTAAGGTACTGTAATGCACCACAGTGGAATGCCAGTGATAGTAAGGTACTGTATTGCACCACAGTGGAATGCCAGTGTTAGTAAGGTACTGTACTGCACCACAGTGGAATGCCAGTGTTAGTAAGGTACTGTAATGCACCACAGTGGAATACCAGTGTTAGTAAGGTACTGTAATGCACCACAGTGGAATGCCAGTGTTAGTAAGGTACTGTACTGCACCACAGTGGAATGCCAGTGTTAGTAAGGTACTGTATTGCACCACAGTGGAATGCCAGTGTTAGTAAGGTACTGTATTGCACCACAGTGGAATGCCAGTGTTAGTAAGGTACTGTAATGCACCACAGTGGAATGCCAGTGTTAGTAAGGTACTGTATTGCACCACAGTGGAATGCCAGTGTTAGTAAGGTACTGTATTGCACCACAGTGGAATGCCAGTGTTAGTAAGGTACTGTATTGCACCACAGTGGAATGCCAGTGTTAGTAAGGTACTGTATTGCACCACAGTGGAATGCCAGTGTTAGTAAGGTACTGTATTGCACCACAGTGGAATGCCAGTGTTAGTAAGGTACTGTATTGCACCACAGTGGAATGCCAGTGTTAGTAAGGTACTGTACTGCACCACAGTGGAATGCCAGTGTTAGTAAGGTACTGTAATGCACCACAGTGGAATGCCAGTGTTAGTAAGGTACTGTATTGCACCACAGTGGAATGCCAGTGTTAGTAAGGTACTGTAATGCACCACAGTGGAATACCAGTGTTAGTAAGGTACTGTATTGCACCACAGTGGAATGCCAGTGTTAGTAAGGTACTGTAATGTACCACAGTGGAATGCCAGTGTTAGTAAGGTACTGTATTGCACCACAGTGGAATGCCAGTGTTAGTAAGGTACTGTATTGCACCACAGTGGAATGCCAGTGTTAGTAAGGTACTGTATTGCACCACAGTGGAATGCCAGTGTTAGTAAGGTACTGTAATGTACCACAGTGGAATGCCAGTGTTAGTAAGGTACTGTATTGCACCACAGTGGAATGCCAGTGTTAGTAAGGTACTGTAATGCACCACAGAGGAATGCCAGTGTTAGTAAGGTACTGTATTGCACCACAGTGGAATGCCAGTGTTAGTAAGGTACTGTACTGCACCACAGCGGAATGCCAGTGTTAGTAAGGTACTGTAATGCACCACAGTGGAATGCCAGTGTTAGTAAGGTACTGTATTGCACCACAGTGGAATGCCAGTGTTAGTAAGGTACTGTATTGCACCACAGTGGAATGCCAGTGTTAGTAAGGTACTGTAATGCACCACAGTGGAATGCCAGTGTTAGTAAGGTACTGTATTGCACCACAGTGGAATGCCAGTGTTAGTAAGGTACTGTACTGCACCACAGTGGAATGCCAGTGTTAGTAAGGTACTGTAATGCACCACAGTGGAATACCAGTGTTAGTAAGGTACTGTAATGCACCACAGTGGAATGCCAGTGTTAGTAAGGTACTGTACTGCACCACAGTGGAATGCCAGTGTTAGTAAGGTACTGTAATGCACCACAGTGGAATACCAGTGTTAGTAAGGTACTGTATTGTACCACAGTGGAATGCCAGTGTTAGTAAGGTACTGTACTGCACCACAGCGGAATGACAGTGTTAGTAAGGTACTGTATTGCACCACAGTGGAATGCCAGTGTTAGTAAGGTACTGTATTGCACCACAGCGGAATGCCAGTGTTAGTAAGGTACTGTAATGCACCACAGTGGAATGCCAGTGTTAGTAAGGGTACTGTATTGCACCACAGTGGAATGCCAGTGTTAGTAAGGTACTGTAATGCACCACAGTGGAATGCCAGTGTTAGTAAGGTACTGTAATGTACCACAGTGGAATACCAGTGTTAGTAAGGTACTGTAATGTACCACAGTGGAATGCCAGTGTTAGTAAGGTTCTGTACTGCACCACAGTGGAATGCCAGTGTTAGTAAGGTACTGTAATGCACCACAGTGGAATGCCAGTGTTAGTAAGGTACTGTAATGTACCACAGTGGAATGCCAGTGTTAGTAAGGTTCTGTACTGCACCACAGTGGAATGCCAGTGTTAGTAAGGTACTGTATTGCACTACAGTGGAATGCCAGTGTTAGTAAGGTACTGTATTGCACCACAGTGGAATGCCAGTGTTAGTAAGGTACTGTATTGCACCACAGTGGAATGCCAGTGTTAGTAAGGTACTGTATTGCACCACAGTGGAATGCCAGTGTTAGTAAGGTACTGTAATGCACCACAGTGGAATGCCAGTGTTAGTAAGGTACTGTATTGCACCACAGTGGAATGCCAGTGTTAGTAAGGTACTGTACTGCACCACAGTGGAATGCCAGTGTTAGTAAGGTACTGTAATGCACCACAGTGGAATGCCAGTGTTAGTAAGGTACTGTACTGCACCACAGTGGAATGCCAGTGTTAGTAAGGTACTGTACTGCACCACAGTGGAATGCCAGTGTTTAAAGGCACAGTCAACTTAGTGTATGTAATCTTCTGACCACTGGAATTCTTATACAGTGAATTATAAGTGAAATAATCTGTCTGCAAACAATTATTGGAAAAAATATGTGTGTCATGCACGAAGTAGATGTCCTAGCCGACTTGCCAAAACTATAGTTTGTTAACAAGAAATGTGTGGTGTGGTTGAAAAAACGAGTTTTAATGACTCCAACCTAAGTGTATGTAAACTTCCGACTTCTACTGTACATAGACGTGGAATCACTGGCCACTTTAATAATGGAACACTAGTCACTTTAATAATGTTTACATACTGCTTTACTCATCTCATATGTACAGTGCCTTGCAAAAGTATTCATCCCCTTGACGGTTTTCCTATTTTGTTGTATTACAACCTGTAATTTAAATGGATTTTTATTTGGATTTCATGTAATGAACATACAGAAAATAGTCCAAATTGGTGAAGTGAAATGTAAAAAATAACTTGTTAAAGAAAATGCTAAAAAATTAATAACGGAAAAGTGGTGCGTGCATATGTATTCACCCCCTTTTCTATGAAGTCCCTAAATAAGATCTGGTGCAACCAATTACCTTCAGAACTCACATAATTAGTTAAATAAAGTCCACCTGTGTGCAATCTAAGTGTCACATGATCTGTCACATGATCTCAGTATATATACAGTATATATACAAACTAGAAAATGGCGCCGGAGAAGATGGCTGCCATTTTACAGCCCTCTAACCAATTGTACTATTATGTGTGTTTTTCCGCATTATTTGTAATTAATTTTGTACATAATGTTTCTGCCATCGTCTCTTATAACCAAAAAGAGCTTCTGGATATCAGGACAGCGATTACTCACCTCGTATTGGACTAATAATTTTTCTTCAACGAGGCGGCAGTGGATATCCTACAGACACCTGACAAGGCCCAAATCCCCGTCATTCGCATGAGGAAGAGACGGAGATATCGTGGACGTAGGTCGGGGTGCCTTGTAAGGATCCGACGGCGAGCGAGTAAACTGCCGCTCCCATCAATCCTATTTGCCAATCTTCAATCATTGGAAAATAAATTGGATGACCTAAGATTACGGTTATCCTACCAACGGGACATTAAAAACTGTAATATCTTATGTTTCACCGAGTCATGGCTGAACGACGACATGGATAACATACAGCTAGCGGGCTATACGCTACATCGGCAGGATAGAACGGCTGACTCCGGTAAGACAAGGGGAGGCAGTCTGTGTATATTTGTAAACAACAGCTGGTGCACAAAGTCAAATACTAAGGAAGTCTCGAGGTTTTGCTCGCCTGAGGTAGAGTATCTTATGATAAGCTGTAGACCACACTATTTACCAAGAGAGTTTTCATCCATATTTTTCATAGCTGTCTATTTACCACCACAAACCAATGCTGGCATTAAGATTGCACTGGATGAGCTGTATAAGGCCATAAGTCAACAGGAAAACGGTCATCCAGAGGCAGCGCTCGTAGTGGCCGGGGACTTTAATGCAGGGAAACTTAAATCCGTTCTACCTAATTTCTACCAGCATGTTAAATGTGCAACCAGAGGAAAAAAAACTCTAGACCACCTTTACTCCACACACAGAGACGCATACAAAGCTCTCCCTCGCCCTCCATTTGGCAAATCTGACCATAACTGGCGTATTGAATAGAAATCGGTACGAAACACCTCAAGATAAAAACATAATATTCCAAATCAGTAAGTTAGACTAAATATTAGCATTTCATATATTCGCAGTTAATATAATTCAATCTGGATAATAACACAAAACAGATCATAAGGCTAGAGAAATATATCGCCAAATATTACAACAACACGCAACACCCAAACATGACTGAAGACAAGCGTGGAGAGCCGATCCCCAAAAGGAAACGCGACTCATCGACTGATACAGATGATATATGCTTTTCACCACTGGGTATGGTAAGTGTGGAAAGCGACCTGTTGAAGTCGATAAATGACAAATTGGGCATACTAGAATTGGTCAGTAAAGATGTAAAAGAGTTGAAAGCGAGTCTTCAAATGAGTGACGAAAAAGCTTTGGTAATGGAGAAAGAAACCAAAGAATTAAAAGTGACAGTCTCTAAAATGGAAACGGACGTTAGGGAACTAAAAAAGGAGAACAACCTTCTGAGAGAAGCCTTACTAGACATCCAAACTAGATCGATGAGGGAAAATCTAGTACTTACGGGTATTCAGGAAAAGGAGGGAGAAATAACAGAGAATATTATGAAGGACTTCCTGCATACAGCGCTACCAATCCCACTCGAGGCTGTCGATAAAATCCAACTCGAACGTGTACATCGTTTCGGAAAAAGAGGACAAAAATATGAGCGCCCAATCGTTGCCAAATTTGCTTTTTTTAAGGATAAAGCTATGGTGAAAAGCCTAGGAAAAAGACTTGCTGGCACGAAAATAGGCATGAATGATCAGTTCCCGAGGGAGATTGTAGAAAGGCACAACGTTCTGTATCCAATCTTCAAGGAAAACAGATTAAAAGGGAAACGTGTTGCACTAGTGGTGGATAAATTATATATTGACAACCAAATGTTCAGAGACACAAAGACTACTCCATGGCTATTCTAAAAGTTGTAATAGAGGAGTCAAATATTGGAGCACCTGATACTAGCAATGATAGGGATTGTAATATTAAATAACATTTATAGTAAGTATAGTATTTTATAAAAAGATATAACAAGCAGAATAATACATATTTAAATACAAATAATTAGAACATGGCTTTTTTGGCGGGAGGTTGTTGTTTTGGCGGCTGGTTGTTGTGGTTGGTCCTGTGTTCTCTCTGGCGTCCTTTCCCCCTTGCGGCAGATGTGGATGCGGGTGCGTTTGCACGCTCGGCCCATTTCTTCCCCAGTCAACCATGTGGTGTGCATTTTTGTGTTTGAAAAGGTGCGGCGTTAAGTGAGTGAGAGGGGAAATGGTTGCATATCCCAGAGCCGACCGGGGGTCTATGAGCAGGGGTACTGAGAGAGAGCTTTCAATTTTGTGTAGATGAGGGATATACATTTTTAAATATAGTATACATCTAATCAAATTTTTCATTGTCCTATCATGATGGAATGATCCCTAACCCTATAACCTGGAAACCCACCTGAGCGACCCATACACCAAAGAGAAGTTCCCATCTCTTTTATGGACCTGCTGTGAGTATGCAGCCTAAACAGAGAAATAAATGCGGTCAGAGACCTACTTGAGCAGCACCGCCCCCTCAAGATTCTGAGCCTGCCTGGCAGGGTTGGTCCTACAAAGCCAGAGCCCCCTGATGGGAGAGCATAATATACAAGGGAATTCTCAAAGCTGCTAATGAGAACCTTGACGACCTTTTACCTAGCCGGTGGGGATTCCGGTGGGGTACGCCCACCCAGGTAGTGGCAGTGCTGGCAACACTGCCTGCAGTAACCCATGGGGAGGGGGTCAAACTCGGACAATCAGAGAGGGGGTTTATCATTGTAGCCCAGGTGGCACTAAATAATCAAAGGTCTGACCGCATGGAGATGCTTGGGAAAATGGTTACAACAGGGGATCAGAGTGTTTGTGTCTCAGGTGAAGAGGGTGGATCTGATCTCCATCACCTAGGACTTTACATAGATTAAGTAGATTAATCAAATCTCACATTGTTATCAATTTCTGCTCAATCTGCATGCTTTCTCAATCAACTTTAACTGTATGTGCACTCGTAAATCAAGTTATTTCTCGAGTTGGGCTCTGGGATATAACAGCCGTTGAGTATCTGATTTTATGGTGGATTGTGGAGGAGGGGGGTTGAGTGTGTTGGAGTATGTGAGTATGTGCGTGTGTGCTTGTCTGGCATCTGTTGTGGGGGGTGGGGATGTTGGGGGGTATGGGATGGACCACGGGAATTATTTGCTAAGATAATAATTGCTTGTCAATAAATTAAATGTAATACAATGGCAATCCGGGTTATATGTTAGTGTTGTGTCGAGAAAACTTTGCTAATTATGCTGTGAGACCAAGGAGAACCGCTGACGCTGTATTTTCATCATAAAGGTTTATTCATAACAAAGGGTTACAGCGTCGATTTACAGATACCTGCAGATACCCGGAGAATAATCGCCCCATCTCTAATATGATTATTCTGCTCTCCTTTGTCTTAACCTAGTATTTATAATCTTTACCCTGCTGTGGGTGGTTTCCCATACATACCAATCACCTGTCTCCACACAACAGACTTCCTCTGTTCTATGGGGTGTCCCCCTAAAACTACTCCCCAGATGCTCCCTCTAAGCTGAATAAACCTCCTCTCAGGTTCCATTTGAAAACGTTAGCAAAGTCATAATTCCTCAGATACTACGTTAGAATCCTACGCGTGAACTGCCGACATTATTACGCATATTAATTGATAATGATGGAAAATAGGATATGCATAATTTTTAAAAAATAGTTATATATATATATATAGAGGTGAAAGCATTGGAAATGCTTTTGGCGGTTAATCTGCTTCTGTTTTGTGGGTGGTACTGTGTGCTGTTTTCGATGGATGGGTCCTGGCCTCTCGGGGCCTTAGGGATACGGAGGGACGTGGGTGGGATGCTGATCGCTGGGATGACGGCTCAACTTGGGATGGGGAGGGGCTTTAGCGGGGGAATTAGTGGAGAACAATTGAAGGGTTACTCCGTAGCAATGCAAATATCACGGTACAGCTATATGGACACTCAATCATTACGCAATTTTTTATTGGTAAATTTACAAACATATATAATGATAAATAGGCTTGAAACTTGTATCTCATTATGGTGTATGGTGAAATAAGTATAGCCAGTTATAATTGTAATGGCTTAGCTGATAATAACAAAAGAAGAACAATATTTACATGGCTCAAAGAGAAGGAATATAATATATATTGTATACAGGAAACTCATTCAACAATTCGAGATGAAGTAGCGTGGAAAAAAGAATGGGGGGAAATATACTCCTCCCATGGGCAAAGAAATTCAAAAGGGGTGATGATATTAATTAATAGTAATTTCGATCCGAACGAGCAAATTGTACAAATAGATACACAAGGTAGATGGATTATTTTAAATATGTTATTGGACCATAAACAGATATGGCTCATTAACCTTTACGGACCAAATAATGATGATCCACAATTCTTTGACAATATATATAATAAATTATCAAGCCTGCAAGCAACTCCAGACAATATTATTATGGTGGGGGATTATAATACTGTTTTAAATAGCTCAATGGACCGTAAAGGAAATCACACCACAAACAATCACCCACATGCTCTTAAGGAAATTGTGAATGTCATGGATACATTAGAACTAGATGGAGGCTTAAATATACTGATCTAGTGAGATATACATGGCGGAGACTGAATCAAGCTAGTCGTCTTGACTTCTTTCTTATCTCATTCTCGTTGGCACCAAAAGTAAAAAAAAGTGTTGATAGGGGACAGAATGCGGTCGGACCATCATATAATAGGCATATACATTACTCTTACTGAATTTCCACGTGGGCGAGGATATTGGAAATTTAATCAAAGCCTATTGGATGATAATTTATTTATAATTAGAACAAAGGAATTTATAACTGACTTTTTCCAACATAACATAGGTACAGCGAATCCCCTTATTGTATGGGACACATTTAAATGTGCCTTTAGAGGCCATGCAATTCAGTACTCATCTCGAAAACAAAAGCAATTTAGGTCAAAAGAGTTTATACTAAGAAAGGAAATAGAAAGTCTAACAGAACAGATAGATGGCAATAAAAACTGTAACATAGAGGCTCAGAATAAATTAGAGGAAAAACAAAAAGAAATGGAGAAACTTATTCAAGAAAGATCAAGTGTAATATATTATAAAAATAAAGCAAACTGTGGGGAAAAATGCACAAAATTCTTTTTTAATCTTCAACATAGGAATGCTACCAAAAAGAACTTAATGAAACTGGTTACAATTGACGGAGTCACCCATAATTCACCAAATGATATTTTGAAGGAAGAAACAAAGTACTTTAAGGATATGTTTTCTTTTCAGTCGCCTCCATCTCCTCTAACTGAAGCTAATTGTAGAGATTTTTTTCTATTGATAATGTCAAATTAACAGCCACACAGAAAGACTCATGTGAAGGTGAAATTACAGAGGAGGAACTTCTGGATGCAATTAAAGACTTTAAGTCTGGGAAAACTCCAGGGTTGGATGGCATACCAGTCGAGGTATACCAAACCTTTTTTGATATACTAAGAGGACCGTTATTAGCATGTTTTAACCACTCCTATGTAAATGGTAGATTATCTGACACTCAAGAAGAAGGTCTGATCTCATTATTACTGAAACAGGATACAAGTGGAAAATATAAAGATCCAGTCCATTTACAAAATTGGAGGCCCCTTACACTTCAGTGTTGTGATGCAAAAATCCTAGCAAAATGTATAGCGCATAGAATTAAAAAGGTATTGTCGGATATTATTCATTCTAATCAGACAGGTTTTTTACATGGAAGATACATTGGAGATAATATAAGGCAAGTATTGGAAACAATAGAACAATATGGAAAATATGGGAAACCAGGCCTGCTATTCATAACAGACTTCGAAAAGGCATTTGATAAAGTTCGACTGGGGTTTATATATAAATGCCTGGAGCATTTCAATTTTGGAGAATCTCTTATAAAATGGGTCAAAATCATGTATAGTAACCCTATGTGTAAAATAGTAAATAATGGCTATTTCTCAGAATGTTTTAAACTGTCAAGAGGAGTGAAACCAGGTTGTCCACTATCGGCATATCTATTTATTGTGGCCATATAGATGTTAGCTATTAAAATCAGATCCAATAATAATATCAGAGGATTAGAAATACAGGGCTTAAAAACAAAGGTGTCATTGTACGCTGATGATTCATGTTTTCTTTTAAATCCACAACTAGAATCCCTCCACAGCCTCATAGAGGATCTAGATACATTTTCTAACCTCTCTGGATTACAACCAAATTATGACAAATGTACTATATTACGTATTGGATCACTAAAAAATACAATTTTTACATTACCATGTAGTTTACCAATAAAATTGTCTGATGGTGATGTGGATATACTCGGAATACATACAGTGGGGGAAAAAAAGTATTTAGTCAGCCACCAATTGTGCACGTTCTCCACTTAAAAAGATGAGAGAGGCCTGTCATTTTCATCATAGGTACACGTCAACTATGACAGACAAATTGAGAAAAGAAAATCCAGAAAATCACATTGTAGGATTTTTAATGAATTTATTTGCAAATTATGGTGGAAAATAAGTATTTGGTCACCTACAAACAAGCAAGATTTCTGGCTCTCACAGACCAGTAACTTCTTCTTTAAGAGGCTCCTCTGTCCTCCACTCGTTACCTGTATTAATGGCACCTGTTTGAACTTGTTATCAGTATAAAAGACACCTGTCCACAACCTCAAACAGTCACACTCCAAACTCCACTATGGCCAAGACCAAAGAGCTGTCAAAGGACACCAGAAACAAAATTGTAGACCTGCACCAGGCTGGGAAGACTGAATCTGCAATAGGTAAGCAGCTTGGTTTGAAGAAATCAACTGTGGGAGCAATTATTAGGAAATGGAAGACATACAAGACCACTGATAATCTCCCTCGATCTGGGGCTCCACGCAAGATCTCACCCCGTGGGGTCAAAATGATCACAAGAACGGTGAGCAAAAATCCCAGAACCACACGGGGGGACCTAGTGAATGACCTGCAGAGAGCTGGGACCAAAGTAACAAAGCCTACCATCAGTAACACACTACGCCACCAGGGACTCAAATCCTGCAGTGCTAGACGTGTCCCCCTGCTTAAGCCAGTACATGTCCAGGCCCGTCTGAAGTTTGCTAGAGTGCATCCAGAAGAGGATTGGGAGAAAGTCATATGGTCAGATGAAACCAAAATATAACTTTTTGGCAAAAACTCAACTTGTCGTGTTTGGAGGACAAAGAATGCTGAGTTGCATCCAAAGAACACCATACCTACTGTGAAGCATGGGAGTGAAAACATAATCCTTTGGGGCTGTTTTTCTGCAAAGGGACCAGGACGACTGATCCGTGTAAAGGAAAAATGAATGGGGCCATGTATCGTGAGATTTTGAGTGAAAACCTCCTTCCATCAGCAAGGGCATTGAAGATGAAACGTGGCTGGGTCTTTCAGCATGACAATGATCCCAAACACACCGCCCGGGCAACGAAGGAGTGGCTCGTAAGAAGCATTTCAAGGTCCTGGAGTCTCCAGATCTCAACCCCATAGAAAATCTTTGGAGGGAGTTGAAAGTCCGTGTTGCCCAGCGACAGCCCCAAAACATCACTGCTCTAGAGGAGATCTGCATGGAGGAATTGGCCAAAATACCAGCAACAGTGTGTGAAAACCTTGTGAAGACTTACAGAAAACGTTTGACCTGTGTCATTGCCAACAAAGGGTATATAAGAAAGTATTGAGAAACTTTTGATATTGACCAAATACTTATTTTCCACCATAATTTGCAAATAAATTCATTAAAAATCCTACAATGTGATTTTCTGGAATGTTTTTTCTCATTTTGTCTGTCATAGTTGACGTGTACCTATGATGAAAATTACAGGCCTCTCTCATCTTTTTAAGTGGGAGAACTTGCACAATTGGTGGCTGACTAAATACTTTTTTCCCCCACTGTATCCCAAAGGAAATAAATGATCTCACTTCAATACATTTTAATAGAAAGTTAGCAAAAATAGATAAGATCTTACTACCATGGAAAGGAAAATACCTGTCAATTTGTGGAAAAATCACCCTGATTAACTCTTTAGTATTATCCCAGTTTACCTATTTGCTTATGGTCTTGCCTACGCCTAGCGAACAGTTTTTTAAATTATATGAGAAAAAAAGATTCAATTTTATTTGGAACGGCAAGCCAGACAAAATTAAAAGAGCATATTTATATAATGAATATGAATTCGGAAGACAGAAATTATAAAATATTAAAGCATTAGACCTATCACTAAAAGCTTCAGTCATACAAAAGTTATACTTAAATCCGAACTGGTTCTCAAGCAAATTAGTAAGATTGTCTCACCCAATGTTCAAGAAAGGCCTTTTTCCCTTTATTCATATTACAACCTCTCACTTTCAGTTATTTGAAAAGGAAATAATCTCCCAAATGTCACTATTTCTAAAACAAGCCATAGAAAGTTGGTTGCAATTTCAATTTAATCCTCCAGAAACGACAGAACAAATAATGCAACAAATATTGTGGTTAAATTCAAATATACTAATTGACAAAAAAACTTTATTTTTTGACAGAATGTTTAAAAAAGGTATAATCTTCGTAAATGATATCATCGGTAGGACTGGTGGAGTTATGTCGCACATGCAGCTGACAAAAACCTATGGAAATGTCTGCTCTACCCAAAATTACAACCAAATAATTGCAGCCTTACTGCAAAAGTGGAAGAGGAAAGTGGAAGGGGGAGAAAGTAAGGAACTTGTCTGTCGGCCTTGCATTAAAGAACATAATTGGTTAAGGAAAACTGTGATAAATAAAAAAGTATATCAGTTTCACTTAAGGACCAAAGGATTGACAGCCGTCCCATATAGATAGTTGGGAAGAGATATTTGACGTACCGATCCCATGGCATAGTGTTTATGAACTGACACGCAAAACGACACCGGATTCAAAAATTAGAATCTTTCAATTTAAATTATTATATAAAATTCTTGCAACCAATAGAATGTTATTTATATGGGGGATACAATCTTCCCACCTCTGCAGATTTTGCTGTGAAGAGACAGAATCATTAGATCATTTGTTTTGGTTCTGTCCATTTGTAGCTTGTTTTTGGACACAGGTCCAGGAATGGCTAAAGGATTGCAATATTTACCTGGAACTAACCTTGCAGATAGCATTACTGGGTGATCTGAAAAGTCATAGTCAATCAATCAATAATATAATAATACTTTTAGCAAAAATGTTTATTTTTAATTCACAATCTGTAGAAGCAATGAGAATAGAAAGGTTCAGAACTTTTGTAAAACATCACAGTACGGTGTCAGGTTTTGGCCATGACTGTTCGGGTTTTGGTCACTAGATGTCCCCATTGCACCTTTTTTGTACCTTTTGTTTTTCTTGCTCTAATTATTGTTTGCACCTGTAGGTCATTCCCTTGTTAGTATTTAAACCCTGTGTGTTCCTCAGTTCCTTGCTCAGTGTTTGTAGTTAGCACCCAGCCCCAGCCCAAGCCTTGTTTTATATAGATATTTCTCTGGTGGGATTTTCCAGAGGTTCTCTGGTTTAGTTCTTGTGTTTTGTTTGAGTAGTCTTTTGAGGTTTGTTTTTCCCTGCTGTTTTTTACCACTTTGTGGAGTTTCTTTTGTTTTTTGGAGGTTTTCCTCTTTGTGCCTCTTGGCTTTATTTTTGGACATTGTGGATTTAGTTTCTTTGCCTGAAGATTTTGTTCTTTAATTAAACCACCATCTCTAGTACTGCTGTGTCTGCCTCATCCTCTGGGTTCTGACAATTATTAGTGACTGTTTCTTGCACCGGGTCGTGACATACGGTTGAAATATATATGGCAAATAGAAATCCTATATGGATGGTGTTAAGAGATAGATGGGAGGTATTGAATAGAGTTGAAGGATGGGACTAATAACAAATAACAACAAATAATAACAAAGATAGCTAATAATGTAAGCATACTGTGTCCATAATAAGTATATAGGTTGTATGTTGGGAGCTTTTGGGAAAGAGCACAGTTAGAAAGATATGGCATATAGAAGCAAACCGGATGGACATCATGAAAATGATCGGAGAGGTTGAGAGTAGAAGAAGTTCAGGAGCAATACAAATTAAAAAAAATATATATATATATTATATAATTATTGTAAAATTAACTCTGTCCATAAGGTGTAGATAGTAAGTGTCACGGTTTCGGCCGAGGCTGCCTCTCTTCCTTGCTCGGGCAGGCTTCGGCGGTCGTCGTCTCCGGAGTACTAGCTGCCACCGTTGTATGTTTCGATGTTCGTTTGGTTTTGTCTTGATGTTGTACACCTGTTTTCGTTTAGCGTTCGTTAGTGTCCTATAAGTTCTCGTTGTGTTTGTCAGGTGTTGTGTGTGATTGTACTTGCTGTCGTGTTTGTGCGCTACTGTTGGTTGTCTGTGCTTCGTTGTTTTCCTCCTCTGTTAGGGAGGGTTCTTGCACATGTTAGTGCGCATTTTGTTTTACGCCTGTGTGCGTATTTTCTCGCCTCCGGGCTTTTGGCTCGTGTTATGCGTGAGTGTTCACTAAAGTCTTTTGGACTAAGTTTCTGCGTCCTGCGCCTGATTCCTGCACCACACCCACCTACAGCACCCGCTGACAGAATCACACACCATAAGGATGGAATCAGCAGGAGCCGCAGCAGCACATGAGACTCTGGAGGATAGGGTCCGTGAGCAGAACGATCAGATCCTTCGTATCGGGACTGCCCTTCAGGACGTGATTAACACCCTTCAACGCTGGGAGACCAGAGGGACACCCACAACTCCACCTCCCGTGCCATCACCATCGGCCAGTCAGCCCATTCAAGCTCCGGAACCCAGGGGAATTCGGCTCTCGCTCCCGAGGGCCTATGATGGGACCGCGGCCGGGTGTCAGGGCTTCCTTCTGCAGGTGGAACTATACCTGGTCACCGTACACCCGGCGCCCTCAGGACACTCCTGTCTTACCGGCAAGGCGTTGGAATGGGCCAACGCCGAGTGGAGGAGAATAGACGCCTCCACTATCACCTACTCTGAGTTCTCCCGCCGCTTCAGGGCTGTGTTTGACCATCCACCTGAGGGGAAAGCGGCGGGGGAGCGTCTGTTCTACCTCCGGCAGGGGAGGAGGAGCGCCCAGGAGTTCGCTTTAGAATACCGAACTCTAGCGGCGGATGCAGGGTGGAATGAGCGGGCCCTCATCGATCACTACCACTGTAGTCTACGAGAGGACGTCCGTCGGGAGCTGGCCTGCAGGGAAACCAGCCTCACTTTCGATCAGTTAGTGGACACCCTGCTGGCTACCCGCGGACGTTCCGAGGGGGGTCCGTCCATTCCATCCTCCAGCACCTCCGAGCCGAGCCCTATGGAGCTCGGGGGTGCTGGCGCTAGAGAGAGGAGGCGTCGGAGCACGAGGGGGGCCGTCCTCTGCACCAACTGTGGCCGTGGAGGACACACCGCGGCTAGGTGCTGGGGAGGGTCTCCTAGGGGAGAAGACGACAGGCTCCGCACTGGGGAGTCCTTCCAGGTGAGTAGGCGCCCCACTTACCCAGAGCTCTCTGTTGCGCACCTCTGTATACCTGTGCGATTTCCACAGGTTGCACCTCATTCCCAGCATAAGGCGCTAGTAGATTCAGGCGCGGCTGGGAATTTTGTTGATAGAAAATTTTGTTTAGAATTAGGGATTCCCCTTCTTCCTGTTGACGTCCCATTCCCCGTTCATGCCCTAGATAGCCGTCCGTTGGGTTCGGGCTTGATCAGGGAAGTCACAGCACCACTTAGGATGTGTACGCAGGGGGGTCATGAGGAGATTATCCAGCTATATCTGATCGACTCTCCTGCGTATCCGAGGGTGCTGGGAATGCCCTGGTTGAGTATCCATGATCCGTCTATTTCGTGGCAGGAGAGGGCTCTGATGGAGTGGTCTGCCCAGTGTGTGGGGCGATGTTTAGGTGTTTCCGTGGGGGCTACCTCGGTGAAGAGTCCAAACCAGGTGCCCGCATTGCACATTCCCCCCGAGTATGAGGATTTGGCTATTGTGTTCAGTAAGTCGAGGGCGACGCAGTTACCTCCTCATAGGCAGGGAGATTGTGCGATAGACCTCCAGGCAGGAGCTGCGCTCCCACGGAGCCATGTGTATCCTCTGTCTCAAGAGGAGAAGAGAGCTATGGAGACTTACATAGACGAATCTCTGAGACAAGGATACATACGGCCATCCACTTCCCCTGCGTCCTCGAGTTTTTTGTGAAGAAGAAGGATGGAGGGTTACGCCCGTGCATTGATTACCGTAGTCTCAATCAGATCACGGTGAAGTACAGTTATCCACTTCCTCTGATTGCGACCATGACGGAGTCATTGCACGGGGCACGTTTTTTCACAAAATTAGATCTCAGGAGCGCGTACAACTTGGTACGCATTAGAGAGGGCGATGAATGGAAGACAGCGTTTAGTACCACCTCGGGTCATTACGAGTATCTTGTCATGCCATACGGGTTGATGAACGCTCCTTCAGTTTTCCAATCATTCGTGGATGAGAGCTTCAGGGACATGCAGGGGCAGGGTGTGGTCGTGTACATAGCTGACATTCTCGTGTACTCGTCTACCCGAGTCGAGCATGTGGCCCTGGTGCGCCGAGTGTTGAGGAGGCTGTTGGAGCACAACCTGTATGTCAAGGCAGAGAAATGTCTGTTTTTCCAGGAGTCGATCTCCTTTTTGGGTTATCAGTTGTCTGCGTCAGGGGTGAAGATGGAAGTTGACCGGGTGTCAGCCGTGCGTAATTGGCAGACTCCAACCACTGTTAAAGAGGTGCAGCAGTTTTTGGGGTTTGCAAATTACTACCGGAGGTTTATCCGGGGTTTTGGACAGGTGGCAGCTCCCATAACGTCTCTTTTGAAGGGGGGTCCGGAGCGTTTGCAGTGGTCAGCCGAGACGGACAGGGCTTTTGGGAGACTGAAGGACCTGTTTACTTCGGCTCTGGTGCTGGCGCATCCGGATCCCTCTTTACTATTTCAGGTAGAGGTGGACGCGTCAGAGGCCGGTATAGGGGCCGTGCTTTCGCAACGGTCTGGCACGCCACCTAAACTCCGCCCCTGTGCCTTTTATTCCAAAAAGCTCAGTCCGGCGGAGCGAAATTATGACGTAGGGGACAGGGAGCTGTTAGCCGTGGTACAGGCCCTAAAGGTGTGGAGGCATTGGCTTGAGGGGGCTCAACACCCTTTTCTCATTTTGACTGACCACCGTAACCTGGAGTACATCCGGGCAGCTAGGAGACTGAACCCTCGCCAGGCGCGGTGGAACATGTTTTTGGCCCGGTTCGTATTTAAGATCACGTACATCCCTGGGTCACAGAACGGTAAGGCAGACGCACTGTCTCGGTGGTATGACACGGAGGAGAGGTCCGTGGAGCCCACTCCCATACTGCCGGAGTCTTGTCTGGTGGCACCGGTAGTGTGGGAGGTCGATGCTAAGATCGAGCGGGCGTTGCGCACCGACCCTAGTCCTCCTCAATGCCCGGAGGGTCGGACGTACGTTCCGCTCGAAGTTCGGGATCGATTGATCTATTGGGCTCACACGTCACCCTCCTCTGGACATCCTGGTATTGGCCGGACAGTGCACTGCCTTAGTGCTAAGTACTGGTGGCCCACGTTAGCCAGGGATGTGAGGGTTTATGTCTCCTCCTGCTCGGTGTGCGCCCAGTGTAAGGCGCCTAGACATCTGCCTAGGGGTAAGTTACAACCCCTGCCCGTTCCACAACGACCATGGTCTCACCTCTCGGTGGACTTCGTCACTGACCTTCCCCCCTCGCAGGGGAATACTACTATACTGGTCGTTGTGGACCGGTTCTCTAAGGCCTGTCGTTTGCTCCCTATGCCGGGCCTTCCCACTGCCCTACAGACCGCCGAAGCTCTATTCACCCACGTTTTCCGGCACTACGGGGTACCCGAGGATATTGTGTCTGATCGAGGTCCCCAGTTCACCTCCAGAGTCTGGAGAGCATTTATGGAGCGTTTGGGGGTCTCGGTGAGCCTCACCTCGGGTTACCATCCTGAGAGTAATGGGCAGGTGGAACGTGTGAACCAGGATGTGGGTAGGTTTCTTAGATCATACTGCCAGGACCGGCCGGAGTAGTGGGCACGGTACGTTCCCTGGGCAGAAATGGCCCAGAATTCCCTACGCCATTCCTCAACTAACCTAACCCCTTTCCAATGTGCGTTAGGTTACCAGCCGGTTCTGGCACCTTGGCAGCAGAGTCAGATCGAGGCTCCTGCAGTGGATGAGTGGGTGCGGCGCTCGGAGGAGACGTGGAACGCTGCACACGTCCACCTGCAGCGGGCCCTCCGTTGTCAGAAGGCGAGCGCCGATCTCCACCGCAGTGAGGGGCCGGTGTACGCACCTGGTGATTGAGTCTGGCTCTCTACCAGAAACCTGCCCCTCCGCCTGCCCTGCCGGAAACTGGGTCGGCGGTTTGTGGGGCCGTTTAAAGTCCTGAGAAGATTGAACGAGGTGTGTTACAGATTACAACTGCCTATTGATTATAAGAATATTAACCCCTCGTTCCATGTGTCTCTTCTCAGGCCGGTGGTAGCTGGTCCACTCCAGGAAGATGAAATCAGAGAGACTCCTCCGCCCCCATTGGACATCGAGGGGGCACCGGCGTACACCGTGCGGTCCATCTTGGATTCGAGACGTCGGATGGGGGGTCACCAATATCTCGTGGAGTGGGAGGGGTACGGCCCGGAGGAACGGTGCTGGGTGCCGAGGAGAGACATTTTGGACCCGTCTCTCCTGACAGAATTCCACCGTAGTCACCCGACGCGCCCTGCTCCGTGTCCTCCTGGTCGTCCCCGAGGCCGGAGTCGGCGCACGTCTGGAGCCGCGCGTCAAGGGGGGGGTACTGTCACGGTTTCGGCCGAGGCTGCCTCTCTTCCTTGCTCGGGCAGGCTTCGGCGGTCGTCGTCTCCGGAGTAATAGCTGCCATGTTTCGATGTTCGTTTGGTTTTGTCTTGATGTTGTACACCTGTTTTCGTTTAGCGTTCGTTAGTGTCCTATAAGTTCTCGTTGTGTTTGTCAGGTGTTGTGTGTGATTGTACTTGCTGTCGTGTTTGTGCGCTACTGTTGGTTGTCTGTGCTTCGTTGTTTTCCTCCTCTGTTTGGAAGGGTTCTCGCACATGTTAGTGCGCATTTTGTTTTACGCCTGTGTGCGTATTTTCTCGCCTCCGGGCTTTTGGCTCGTGTTATGCGTGAGTGTTCACTAAAGTCTTTTGGACTAAGTTTCTGCGTCCTGCGCCTGATTCCTACACCACACCCACCTACAGCACCCGCTGACAGTAAGTATAGACCGGAAGTAGAGGCCTGGGCATTGTTGTTCACTAATTTACTCCAAGTAGGGAAAGGATGGTGGGGTTGAAAAGTAATAAAGGGGAGTATATATATAAAAAATAAAAAAAATAAAAAATAAAAAACATGGGGGATTGGAAGTGATGCAGACAATTACATTGATAGAAGATACAATCTATCTGCAATATTAAGCTGATCCATTCCCCCCGAAATAAAAATAAGACAAAAAAAACATAAAAAAAAAAAAAGGTTGCACTGAATGAGCTGTATAAGGCCATAAGTCAACAGGAAAATGCTCATCCAGAGGCAGCGCTCCTAGTGGCCGGGGACTTTAATGCAGGGAAACTTAAATCCGTTCTACCTCATTTCTACCAGCATGTTAAATGTGCAACCAGAGGAAAAAAAACTCTAGACCACCTTTACTCCACACACAGAGACGCATACAAAGCTCTCCCTTCGCCCTCCATTTGGCAAATCTGACCATAACTCTATCCTCCTGATTCCTGCTTATAAGCAAAAACTAAAGCAGGAAGCACCAGTGACTCGGTTAATAAAAAAGTGGTCAGTGACGCAGATGCTAAGCTACAGGACTGTTTTGCTAGCACAGACTGGAACATGTTCCGGGATTCTTCAGATAGCATTGAGGAGTACACCACATCAGTCACTGACTTCATCAATAAGTGCATCGATGATGTCGTCCCCACAGTGACCATACGTACATACCCCAACCAGAAGCCATGGATTACAGGAAACATCCGCACTGAGCTAAAGGGTGGAGCTGCTGCTTTCAAGGAGCGGGACTCTAACCCGGATGCTTATAAGAAATCCCGCTTTGCCCTCCGACGAACCATCAAACAGGCAAAGAGTCAATACAGGACTAAGATTGAATCGTACTACACCGGCTCTGACGCTCGTCGGATGTGGCAGGGCTTGAAAACTATTACAGACTACAAAGGGAAGCACAGCCGCGAGCTTCCCAGTGACACAAGCCTACCAGACGAGCTAAACCACTTCTATGCTCGCTTCGAGGCAAGCAACACTGAAGCATGCATGAGAGCACCAGCTGTTCCAGATGACTATGTGATCACGCTCTCCGTAGCCGATGTGAGTAAGACTTTTAAGCAGGTCAACATTCACAAGGCCGCAGGGCCAGACGGATTACCAGGACGTGTACTCCAAGCATGTGCTGACCAACTGGCAAGTGTCTTCACTGACATTTTCAACATGTCCCTGACTGAGTCTGTAATACCAACATGTTTCAAGCAGACCACCATAGTCCCCGTGCCCAAGGACACTAAGATAACCTGCCTAAATGACTACCGACCCGTAGCACCGACGTCTGTAGCCATGAAGTGCTTTGAAAGGCTGGTCATGGCTCACATCAAGACCATTATCCCAGAAACCCTAGACCCACTCCAATTTGCATACCGCCCCAACAGATCCACAGATGATGCAATCTCTATTGCACTCCACACTGCCCTTTCCCACCTGGACAAGAGGAACACCTACGTGAGAATGCAATTCATTGACTACAGCTCAGCATTCAACACCATAGTGCCCTCAAAGCTCATCACTAAGCTAAGGATCCTGGGACTAAACACCTCCCTCTGCAACTGGATCCTGGACTTCCTGACGGGCCGCCCCCAGGTGGTAAGGGTAGGTAACAACACATCTGCCACACTGATCCTCAACACGGGGGCCCCTCAGGGGTGCGTGCTCAGTCCCCTCCTGTACTCCCTGTTCACCCATGACTGCATGGCCAGGCACGACTCCAACACCATCATCAAGTTTGCCGACGACACAACAGTGGTAGGCCTGATCACCGACAACGATGAGACAGCCTATAGGGAGGATGTCAGAGACCTGGCCGTGTGGTGCCAGGATATCAACCTCTCCCTCAACGTGACCAAGACAAAGGAGATGATTGTGGACTACAGGAAAAAAAATAGGACTGAGCACGCCCCCATTCTCATCGACGGGGCTGTAGTGGAACAGGTTGAGAGCTTCAAGTTCCTTGGTGTCCACATCACCAACGAACTATCATGGTCCAAACACACCAAGACAGTCATGTAGAGGGCACGACAAAGCCTATTCCCCCTCAGGAGACTGAAACGATTCGGCATGGGTCCTCAGATCCTCAAAAAATTATACAGCTGCACCATCGAGAGCATTCTGACTGGTTGCATCACCGCCTGGTATGGCAACTGCTTGGCCTCCGACCGCAAGGCACTACAGAGGGTAGTGCGTACGGCCCAGTACATCACTGGGGCCAAGCTTCCTGCCATCCAGGACCTCTATACCAGGCGGTGTCAGAGGAAGGCCCTCAAAATTGTCAAAGACTCCAGCCACCCTAGTCATAGACTGTTCTCTCTGCTACCGCATGGCAAGTGGTACCGGAGTGCCAAGTCTAGGTCCAAAAGACTTCTCAATAGCTTCTACCCCCAAGCCATAAGACTCCTGAGCAGCTAATCATGGCTACCCGGACTATTTGCACTGCCCCCCCACCCCATCTTTTTATGCTGCTGCTACTCTGTTAATTATTTATGCATAGTCACTTTAACTCTACCCACATGAACATATTACTTCAACTACCTCAACTAGCCGGTGCCCCCACACATTGACTCTGCACCGGTACCCCCCTGTATATATAGCCTCCCTACTGTTATTTTATTTTACTTCTGCTCTTTTTTTCTCAACACTTTTTTGTTGTTGTTTTATTTTACATTTTTATTAAAAAATAAATGCACTGTTGGTTAAGGGCTGTAAGTAAGCATTTCACTGCAATGTCTGCACCTGTTGTATTCGGCGCATGTGGCCAATAAAATTTGATTTGATTTGATTTGATATACACCTGTTTTGAAAGACCCCAGAGTCTGCAATGCCACTAAGCAATGGGCACCACCAAGCAAGCGGCACCATGAAGACCAAGGAGCTCTCCAAACAGGTCAGGGACAAAGTTTTGGAGAAGTACAGATCAGGGTTGGGTTCTAAAAAAATATCAGAAACTTTGAACATCCCACGGAGCACCATTAAATCCATTATTAAAAAATTGAAAGAATATGGCACCACAACAAACCTGCCAAGAGAAGGCCGCCCACCAAAACTCACGGACCAGGCAAGGAGGGCATTAATCAGAGAGGCAACAAGAGACCAAAGGTAACCCTGAAGGAGATGCAAAGCTCCACAGCGGCAATTGGAGTATTTACATTTACATTTACGTCATTTAGCAGACGCTCTTATCCAGAGCGACTTACAGTTAGTGAGTGCATACATGATTATTATATATATAATTTTTTTATTTTTTTTTTTTTTTTTTTTTTCATACTGGCGTTGCAAACGCCATGCTCTACCAACTGAGCTACATCCCTGCCGGCCATTCCCTCCCCTACCTTGGACAACGCTGGGCCAATTGTGCGCCGCCCCATGGGTCTCCCGGTCACGTCCGGCTATGACAGAGCCTGGATTCTAACCAGGATCTCTAGTGGCACAGCTAGCACTGCGATGCAGTGCCTTAGTCTCCCGAGTGGCGCAGTGGTCTATCTGTCCATAGGACCACTGTAATGGAAACCTGTTTCAGTCCTCCAGAGATTTGAGACTTGGACGGAGGTTCACCTTCCAGCAGGACAATGACCCTAAGCATACTGCTAAAGCAACACTCGAGTGTCTTGGAATGGCCTCGTCAAAGCCCAGACCTCAATCCAATTGAGAGTATGTGGTATGACTTAAAGATTACTGTACACCAGCGGAACCCATCCAACTTGAAGGAGCTGGAGCAGTTTTGCCTCGAAGAATGGGCAAAAATCCCAGTGGCTAGATTTGCCAAATTTATAGAGACATACCCCAAGAGACTTGCACAGCTGTAATTGCCGCAAAAGGTGGCTCTACAAAGTATTGACTTTGGGGGAGGGGGTGAATAGTTATGCACGCTCAAGTTTTCTGTTTTTTTGGTCTTATTTCTTGTTTGTTTCACAACAAATATTTTGCATCTTCATAGTGGTAGGCATGTTGTGTAAATTAAATTATACAACCCCCCCCAAAATCCATTTTAATTCCAGGTTGTAAGGCAACAAAATAGGAAAAATGCCAACGGGGGTGAATACATTCGCAAGCCACTGTATATACTGTATTCTATTCTACTGTATTTTAGTCAATGCCACACCGACATTGCTCGTCCTAATATTTATATATTTCTTAATTCCATTATTTTACTTTTAGATGTGTGTGTATTGTTGTGAATTGTTAGATACTACTGCGCTGTTGGAGCTAGAAACACAAGCATTTCGCTACACCTGCAATAACATTTGCTAAAAATGTGCATGAGACCAATAAAATGTGATGTGTGTTGTGTGTGTGTGTGTAATGTCTATGTGTGTTGTGTGTGTGATTGTCTCAAAGGAAGGGAGTTTCTGTCATCAATAAGGGATCATAGCTTTCACCTGGATTCACCTGGTCAGTCTGTCATGGAATGGAAGGTGTTCCTAACGTTTTGTACCCTCAGTGTATATATATATATATATACCCCTCTGCAAAACATGACTTAGTACTTGGTGGCAAAACCCTTGTTGGCAAAAACAGAGGTCAGACGTTTCTTGTAGTTGGCCACCAGGTTTGCACACATCTCAGGAGGGATACTGTCCCACTCCTCTTTGCAGATCTTCTCCAAGTCATTAAGGTTTCGAGGCTGACATTTGGCAACTCGAACCTTCAGCTCCCTCCACAGATTTTCTATGGGATTAAGGTCTGGAGACTGGCTAGGCCACTCCAGGACCTTAATGCGCTTCTTCTTGAGCCACTCCTTAGTTGCCTTGGCCGTGTTTTTGGGGTCAGTGTCATGCTGGAATACCCATCCACGACCCATTTTCAATGCCCTGGCTGAGGGAAGGAGGTTCTCACCCAAGATTTGACGGTACATGGCCCCGTCCATCGTCCCTTTGATGCGGTGAAGTTGTCCTGTCCCCTTAGCAGAAAAACACCCCCAAAGCATAATGTTTCCACCTCCATGTTTGACGGTGGGGATGGTGTTCTTGGGGTCATAGGCAGCATTCCTCCTCCTCCAAACAGGGTGAGTTGAGTTGATGCCAAAGAGCTCCATTTTGGTCTCATCTGACCACAACACTTTTACCCAGTTCTCCTCTAAATCATTTAGATGTTCATTGGCAAACTTCAGACGGGACTGTATATGTGCTTTCTTGAGCAGGGGGACCTTGCGGGCGCTGCAGGATTTCAGTCTTTCACTGCGTAGTGTGTTACCAATTGTTTTGTTGGTGACTATGGTCCCAGCTGCCTTGAGATCATTGACAAGATCCTCCTGTGTAGTTCTGGGTTGATTCCTCACCTTTCTCATGATCATTGCAACTCCACGAGGTGAGATCTTGCATGGAGCCCCAGGCCGAGGGAGATTGACAGTCTTTTGTGTTTCTTCCATTTGCGAATAATCGCACCAACTGTTGTCACCTTTTCACCAAGCTGCTTGGCGATGGTCTTGTAGCCCATTCCAGCCTTGTGTAGGTCTACAATCCTGTCCCTGACATCCTTGGAGAGCTCTTTGGTCTTGGCCATGGTGGAGAGTTTGGAATCTGATTGATTGATTGCTTATGTGGACAGGTGTCTTTTATACAGGTAACTCCCTTTAAGAGTGTGCTCCTAATCTCAGCTCGTTACCTGTATAAAAGACACCTGGGAGCCAGAAATCTTTCTGATTGAGAGGGGGTCAAATACTTATTTCCCTCATTAAAATGCAAATCAATTTATAACATTTTTGACATTCGTTTTTCTGGATTTTGTTGTTGTTATTCTGTCTCTCACTGTTCAAATAAACCTACCATTAAAATTATAGACTGATCATTTCTTTGTCAGTGGGAAAACGTACAAAATCAGCAGGGGATCAAATACTTTTTTCCCTCACTGTACATCCGCACTACATAAAACACCATTCTTATTTCTTGAGAAAGAGACTCAGTGTATAACAGGAAAGGAGGAGCGCTATCCACACGTAAGTCCCTTGTAGTTCAGTTGGTAGAGCATGTTAACAGGCCTATAAATACCAACAAAAACATACCCAGGCTGAATATAGCCTGGTGTTCAGGACTATAGTGACATACCCAGGCTGAATATAGCCTGGTGTTCAGGACTATAGTGACTTACCCAGGCTGAATATAGCCTGGTGTTCAGGACTATAGTGACATACCCAGGCTGAATATAGCCTGGTGTTCAGGACTATAGTGACTTACCCAGGCTGAATATAGCCTGGTGTTCAGGACTATAGTGACTTACCCAGGCTGAATATAGCCTGGTGTTCAGGACTATAGTGACTTACCCAGGCTGAATATAGCCTGGTGTTCAGGACTATAGTGACTTACCCAGGCTGAATATAGCCTGGTGTTCAGGACTATAGTGACTTACCCAGGCTGAATATAGCCTGGTGTTCAGGACTATAGTGACTTACCCAGGCTGAATATAGCCTGGTGTTCAGGACTATAGTGACTTACCCAGGCTGAATATAGCCTGGTGTTCAGGACTATAGTGACATACCCAGGCTGAATATAGCCTGGTGTTCAGGACTATAGTGACTTAGCCAGGCTGAATATAGCCTGGTGTTCAGGACTATAGTGACTTACCCAGGCTGAATATAGCCTGGTGTTCAGGACTATAGTGATTTACCCAGGCTGAATATAGCCTGGTGTTCAGGACTATAGTGACATACCCAGGCTGAATATAGCCTGGTGTTCAGGACTATAGTGACTTACCCAGGCTGAATATAGCCTGGTGTTCAGGACTATAGTGACTTACCCAGGCTGAATATAGCCTGGTGTTCAGGACTATAGTGACTTACCCAGGCTGAATATAGCCTGGTGTTCAGGACTATAGTGACATACCCAGGCTGAATATAGCCTGGTGTTCAGGACTATAGTGACTTACCCAGGCTGAATATAGCCTGGTGTTCAGGACTATAGTGACTTACCCAGGCTGAATATAGCCTGGTGTTCAGGACTATAAATACCAACAAAGACATACCCAGGATGAATATAGCCTGGTGTTCAGGACTATAGTGACTTACCCAGGCTGAATATAGCCTGGTGTTCAGGACTATAGTGACTTACCCAGGCTGAATATAGCCTGGTGTCCAGGACTATAGTGACTTACCCAGGCTGAATATAGCCTGGTGTTCAGGACTATAAATACCAACAAAGACATACCCAGGCTGAATATAGCCTGGTGTTCAGGACTATAGTGACTTACCCAGGCTGAATATAGCCTGGTGTTCAGGACTATAGTGACTTACCCAGGCTGAATATAGCCTGGTGTTCAGGACTATAGTGATTTACCCAGGCTGAATATAGCCTGGTGTTCAGGACTATAGTGACTTACCCAGGCTGAATATAGCCTGGTGTTCAGGACTATAGTGACTTACCCAGGCTGAATATAGCCTGGTGTTCAGGACTATAGTGACTTACCCAGGCTGAATATAGCCTGGTGTTCAGGACTATAGTGATTTACCCAGGCTGAATATAGCCTGGTGTTCAGGACTATAGTGACATACCCAGGCTGAATATAGCCTGGTGTTCAGGACTATAGTGACTTACCCAGGCTGAATATAGCCTGGTGTTCAGGACTATAGTGAGTTACACAGGCTGAACAGCTACATGTATTTCCTGATGATTTCATTAACTTTTTTGTTTTATTTTGTATTCATTTAATTTTTTTAGGGGTTAGATCAGCTTTAATATTGCAGATAGATTGCAACTTCTATCAATGTAATTGTCTGCATCATTTACAATCCCCCATATTTAGTTTTTGTAAATATACAGTACCAGTCAAAAGTTTGGGTTTTTCTGTATTTTTACTATTTTTTACATTGTAGAATAATAGTGAAGACATCAAAACTACGAAATAACACATATGGAATCATGTAGTAACCAAAAAAGTGTTAAACAAATCAAAATATATTTGAGATTCTTCAAATAGCCACCCTTTGCATTGATGACAGCTTTTGACTGTATATATTAAAAATATATATTTTCCTTCTTTATTATTTTCCCCTAACCCTGCCACCCCTCCCCTAATTGGAGTAAACTAATGGACAACAACACTTAAGCTTCTACTTCCAGCTTATACATACTTTATACATTTTACGGACACAGTATATTTTACATTAGTTATCTTTTGTTTGTTTTTAGTCCCACCCTTCAGCTACCTTCAACCCCTCCCATCTATCTCTGAAATACATCCAGTTTTGAATTCTAGCTGCCATATATTGTTCAACTGTGCTGTGATGTTTCACAAAAGTTCTGAACCTTTCTATTCTCATAGTTTCTACAGATTGTAAATTAAAGATACAATTTTTTGCTAAGAGTATCATTATATTATTGATCGATTGACTGACTTTTCAACTCATCCAGCAGTGCTATTTGCAGAGTTAGCTCCAAGTAAATGTTGTCATTTTTTTGCCATTCCTGAACCCGCGACCAAAAACAAGCTACATTTGGGCATTACCAAAACAAGTGATCTAATGATTCTCTCTTCGCAGCAAAATCTGCAGAGCTGGGATGGTTGTATCCCCCATAAATATAACATTCTATTGGTTGCAAGAATGTTGTATAATAATTTAAATTGAAAAACTCTATGTTTTTAATCCGGCATTGTTTTGTGTATCAGTTCATAAACCATGTGCCATGGAATCAGTACATCGAAAATCTCCTCCCAACTATTTTGCAAACTGTATGGCGCAGCTGTAAATGTTTTGGTCCTTAAATGAAACTGGTACACTTTTTTGTTTATCACAATTTTCTTTAACCAATTATGGTCTTTAATGCAGGACAGACACGTTCCTCACCTTATCCACTTGCCTCTTCCATTTTTGCAGTAATGCTGCAATCAGTTGGTTGTAATCTTGGGTAGAACAGACATTTCCATATATTTTTGTTAGTTGCATGTGTGACATAACTCCACCAGTCCTATGTATGATATCATTTACAAAGATTATACAGTTTCTTAAACATGTTTTCATAAAATAACATTTTTTTTTTATCAATTAGTATTAGTATATTTGAGTTTAGGCACAATATTTGTTGTAATATTTGTTCTGACTTTTTTGGTGGATTAAACTGAAATTG